>NC_135502.1:5225826-5500826 GCF_052857255.1 Amblyomma americanum | reverse complement strand
CTGAAAAGGCACAAAATAGCAAAATGCAAGTGTCCCTGACTGCAGACATTTTCGCAGCGAAGCTTCGGTGAAGTCTAGATGGAATTTTGTGTGCGAATACCTGACAATTGGATGCACCACCATTCATTTCCCTACAGTGTTCCATGGTGCGCTTTTCTCTATTGACGTGGTGAGTTTCGGTACAGTGGCTGAAAGAAGAAACGTTCCAGTTTTAAAACTAATTTTCACGGCATTAAATGCGTATTTTAAGAATTCATAAGAATCTGAGCACATTAAACGCATATGGAAGGTCGGTAATATAAAAGGAAAACAGTACAAGGCCCAGGACAGATCATTGGGGTACTACGCATGTTATGGTACCATATGTACAGTCATTGTTATTAATTATCACTTTTTGTTGTCGAGATGATAAGTAACTAGCGAAAAATGTAATTGTGTCATGAACTTTTTTATAGGCGGCTAATTTCTTCAATAGTATGTAATGCGGTACAGCGTAGAATGCCTTCCTAAGATCTGAAAAATGCTTACTGCGATTTCGTTATTATGGACAGCTGAATTTATCATTTGGGAAAGCTTTCGAATGGCTGTAGAGGTCGACCTATTTGGGATGAAAACATGTTGCTCATGACAGATTATGTTTAGGTCTCCACATTTGTATATGGGAAAAAACTTTGTCTACTTCAGAATATTTGAATAGGAACTAGTCTTAAACGCATGGTTAAATATATGACATCATGGAATAGACAGACTGTGAATGCGGTGTGAGGACTGTCGTTTCCTACTGCTTTATTAACCGGTAATGTACTTATCACAGATACAACTTCCTCTACTGTGACAGTCAGTGACAGGCACTTAGGTTAAAGTTGTTGTCGAGAACCATAGGTAGGTTGACGACGATGAAGTGGCTCTAGACCAGAACGCCGTCTCTTCGCCTCTTCAGTTTTTTTCTGATTTACGACATTATAATGAAACCACTGTTTCTTTTTTTGGTGACGTTGATGGAAGTGGACGCTGTTGAACTTCAGTCCGCTCGGTCAGCCGCTGCCGCCCAGAGGAAACATCTTGGCCTTCCGAATGACGCAAGCAGCCAGGCCACCGTGGTGTACTCGGCCACCAGTAATGACTGTTCGGCTGACGACGGCGTCATCAGAGTCGTAAGCAAGAAGGCCAAACGGAGACTGCACAAAGGTGAGGAGTCGTCGTCGTCTAGAACGTCCACGATCACTACGGAGCGAGGATCATCGGCACGTACTGTCCTATTTGTGCCGGAGAGTCCCACCGACAATCTCAACCACATCAATACGCAAGCCACGTCTGCGTTCCTGGAGGCCCGCGTTCCGAGAGCAATTAAAGATGTGAGGGTGAATCGTTTTAGGAATGTCGTCGCCATTGATGTCATGGACCGGAACGCGCTTGAGATTTTGAGCAACATCAGAACACTCGGCGGCATCAGCGTTCGTTCCATGTCCTTCTAGGGAGTGGCACTACGGCAGGTGTCATTTACGACATCGACGTTGCCATCCGCGACTCTGATCTGCCCATGTTGATTCAACCAGCTACCGACGGTGTAGCCATACTGCAAACTCAGCATCTTGGAAGGACAAAGTTCATCAAGTTGACCTTCCAAGGGGACTGCATTCCAACGTATGTGAAGGTTGCGCACTTTCGGCATGCTGTTAGGCCTTTGCCCCGCCGCGGTGGCTCAGTGGTTAGGGCGCTCGACTACTGATTCGGAGTTCCCGGGTTCGAACCCGACCGCGGCGGCTGCGTTTTTATGGAGGAAAAACGCTAAGGCGCCCGTGTGCTGTGCGATGTCAGTGCACGTTAAAGATCCCCAGGTGGTCGAAATTATTCCGGAGCCCTCCACTACGGACCTATTTGTTCCTCTCTTCTTTCACTCCCTCCTTTATCCCTTCCCTTACGGCGCGGTTCAGGTGTCCAACGATATATGAGACAGATACTGCGCCATTTCCTTTCCACCAAAAACCAATTATTATTATTATTATTATTATTCATATTATTATTATTATTATTATTATTATTATTATTATTATTATTATTATTATTATTATTATGTTAGGCCTTTCGTCCCGAAGCCTCTCCAGTGCCGGAAATGCATGAATACAGGACACGTGAGTACTGTGTGCTATTTCCCCATCGTGTGCCCACGGTGTACTCAGCCACACAGCGGCGATTCTTGCCGGGCAACAGTCCTTACGTGTGCCAATTGCCGCGGCCCTCATGACGCTGCCTCAAAAGATTGTCCTCGCCTGAAAAAGGAAAGGGCGATACTCAAATAATGACAAGAGACAATTCCACACACAGAGAACCTGCCGCTAAGGTACGACGACATCGTCGCCCTCGTCACAGATCTTCTAAAAGTGTAGCGAGCATTGAAAAGGATCGTCCAAGAATTTCCGCAACTTGTCCTCCCCCTCCGCATACTGCTTTATGGGTTGGGAGCAACGTGACGGGTGATGCAGAGACGGTTGTCGCAGACAGACCTTCTCTGTCTGCGCTACACACACCCGCAGTGACCAAGCAGGTATTGCATACTGAGAGTCCCCAGCTCATTGCTAATCAAGCACAAGTCACAACTCCGGTCCAAGACCGGAACCGGCAAGTCACTTGGCCATCGCTCCCGAAGCACCCAGCACCCACCCCAGCACCGCGAACCCAGTTTTTTTAGCCTACTGCTGGTCGGGTAGTAGGTAAGGAACCGGACCAGGTCGCAGACGAGCAAGTGATTGAAATGCTAAAGCCAATCGTGAATGTCATACCTGAGCTGCTTTTCAGCATATACATGCCAGCTGCGCAGAATGCACTGCAGATGCTGGATTTGTTGAATCCAGTGCATGCAGCTGTCCAATAGCTGGCACAAAGCATCCTCCAGTCTCATCCTTCCGAGAAGAAGTCCGATGCTTACGTTGTCATCAACATTATCAGTCTCAACGGCAAGCAGCCTTTCTTGACACCGAAATGTCTGCGCTGCCTTGTGATGGTGGGCCCTCGATCTGTCCCACTCTGGTCGCAGCAGACGGCAGCCCTCAAGGTGTGCAGGCTACAGCTGCGGCGGCCTCTGACTTACAGGGCTTGTGTCATTTCCTGCCGTGCTTGCTACGGACCGCATTTCTCTACTTCTTCTTACTCTCTTACGCCCCCTCATCCCTCTCTCCCAGTGCAGGGTAGCCAACCGGAACATTTTATTGTTAACCTCTCTGCCTTTCCTCTACCACTTCTCTCTCTATCTCTGGGTAAGTCAATATTTACGGAATTGGACGAGAACTGATTTGCAAGGGATTCAGCACTATTGATAAAATAGTTAAAATTTTTTACAACTTGAACGGAAAGGTCATCAGGGGAAATGTGTTTCTTTCGTCCGAGTCCTGCGACGTCCTTAACAATTTTCCACACTTGTTTCGAATCAGTGCCGGGTTTCGCGACACAATTGGTAAAATATATTTTTTAGCTCTCCTCATCATAGCAACAGACTTGTTTCTATAAAACTTCAATCGTCCGTGATAATCGCTGTTGGTTTTATTTTGCCTCCATTTGTGACAAAAAGAATATTTTTTCTTTAGTACACCAAGTATACTATCATTATTCCAAGGGCACACAGCATCTTTGTAGTTGCGACACGAGCATTCGCGTGTTGATTTCATTACAGTATTTGATATAAAACGAATGAAATTCTCGCATTTTATATTCGCATCACTCTCGAAGAAGTTTTCAAAATCAATGCCCTGCAAGAGGTTTCGAGCAGTGGCATGATTCACTGGAGTTCTTATATCTTTAGAGTGCGTTTTGCAATACGGATATAAGTAACTGGTGGTAAAAACATGAAAGTTGGACAGTGATCAGCAACAGTTATTTCACAAACACCCGCGCACACGGTCATTTCATTGTTGCAGAACATGTGATCAATAAGGGTTGAAGAATGCTGCGTTATTCGATTAGGTGATAATAATAATATTATTAATAATAATAATTGGTTTTTTGGGGAAAGCAAATGGCGCAGTATCTGCCTCATATATCGTTGGACACCTGAACCACGCCGTAAGGGAAGGGATAAAGGAGGGAGTGAAAGAAGAATGGAAGAAAGGGGTGCCGTAGTGGAGGGCTCCGGAATAATTTCGACCACCTGAGGATCTTTAACGTACACTGACATCGCATAGCACACGGGCGCCTTAGCGTTTTTCCTCCATAAAAACGCAGCCGCCGCGGTCAGGTTCGAACCCGGGAACTCCGGATCAGTAGTCGAGCGTCATACCCACTGAGCCACCTCGGCGAGTCTATTAGGTGGAGAAATAACGTTTTAAAGTTTAAATTACTGAATTATAAGATGGTATTCGCACTCGGATCATCCATGATTTAAAAGATAGATATTCAAATAACCGCATATAACAAGTGAGATATTAGAACTCATTACCGGATTGATGATAGTTTCCATATCCAAAAGAAAGTCTTTTAGACTTGACTTGCGATGTCGGTATACTACCCCAATCATAAGACCATACTTGAGTTGAACAAAGATAAATTCAACAGACTGCTTACTACAAGACCAGTCCGTGATGAACCTCTTTCTACGTGAAAAGCGATAGCCGCCACCACGTCATGCGCGGGACCTTGGTAGGGTATCATACCATATCCGGGTATTTCAGCAGTTTCATTTTATTTTAACCATGATTCCGCAACTGCCTTAACGTCACACGCAATAAGCCACCTTTTAGAGCTTATTCACCCGACTAGGGAATTCAGACTTACTCAGCCGACTTTTGAGAACTTAGCAAGCGCACGTAACAAGTTGTCAAGCAAACGTGGGACCATGCGCCCGTGTTGGGAGGAAACTGGCTGCGAAGAAGAGCGGATCGAAAGAAATCCGAAACACAAGAGTAGCTGCTGCAATCAGGGACTCGTCGGGAGCCCGTTAACGAAATGGGCGCATCGACAAGTGGTTCGGAGGTAGGGGGCGCTAAATTGAACAGAGGGGAGGCAAAGAGAGCCTAGGCGCTCGCTGAACAAGGACACATTTATCTCTGGAAGCCTGCAACAGTAGGCGTCCGAAAGGGGGGCGGCTCTGTGGGGTTCACTATCGATTGTGTGTCTTGAGGAGGTAAGAAAAATACAGCTTGCTTTGAAAATAACTGTTCATCTGCCAGAAGGCGTCATTGATCGCTTTGAATCCTAGCTCTTTATTGCTTTCTACCCCTTCTTTTCGAGTTTTTCGTTTTGTCTTCTCGTTCCTTATTTGCTAACAACTGCCTTGAGATAAGATCCTTGCCAAGTGTTGTCACGTCATGTGTTCTTTTTAATTTTTTCCTCTCCCTTTCTCCTTTCTCCGTGACTACCTTCTTTAGTCACGTATATTTGCACTCGTGCGGTCTCACGTGTGGACAGCCGTGCCTTCCTTTGTGTGCTATCGCACATATCCTTCTCCTGCCTTTCACCCCGCATCGCTTTCTTGACAGCAACGGCCAACACCATCCAGCACGCACGTACCCTCCAGGCTAACAGTGTCGCTGCGGCACTGCGGGTAGTGTTGTAATCATCATAATCATCGTCATCAGTCTGACTACATCCACTGCAGGGCAGAGGCCTCTCCAACTAACCCTGCCATTTCCCAGCTGCGGCCACCGTATCCCTGCAAACTTCTTATTCTCATTCCCCTCCCCCCCCCCCCCCCCCTAACTTTCTGCCGCACCCTGCTACGCTTGCCTTCTCTTGGAATCCACTCCGTCGCCCTTAAGGACCAGCGGATATCTTGCCTTCGCATTACCTGCCCTGCCCAAGCCCATTTCTTATTCCCGATTTCGACCAGGAAGTCATTAACCCGAGTTTGTTCCCTCACCCACTCCGCCCGCTTCCGGTCTCTTAACACTACACCTATCATTTTCCTTTCGCTATCTCACTGCGCTCTCCTTATCTCAAGTTGAACCCTTTTCGTTATCCTCCACGCTTCTGTCCAATAGGTGAGTACCGGTAAGAAACAGCTGTTGTATACTTTATTCTTGGGGTATATTGGTAAACTGCCATACTGCCCGCCCCTGTCTTGTTTTGCTTGTGTACTACAACATTGTATATTTTAACGCGATAGCGTTAAAATCTACACGAAGCCTGGCGGTGGCGGCGGCGGCGGTGTTGTCGGCGTCAGCGGTGTTGTGAGCGGAAAAGCAGGTGTGCCACCACGTGACCTTGTTCCGCCACCACAACCCTCCCACCGGATTAAGAGCAAAGTGCCCCCTACGCAATGTAGCAATTGGGTTATTGACTGTACGCGAGAGGTTGCGCGAGAAGAGCAACATTGGTCTCAAAAAGCCACCTGCTGTGGCAGTGGCGCATAGATTAAAAGCGGCAACACTGCGCCAGGAGTGGTGTGAATACTCCCAACAATCTATAAGTGTAAAGTAGAGATTGACCAATTCCGCATATGTGGGTATGTAGGCAGATGCTAGGCGACAGAGAAGGAGCATTTCCACGGGAGGGATCTATAATCTTATTGCATTGCGCTCCTAAAAAGTAGGTTAAGCGTTATGTTATGTTGAAAGAAACAATATCCGTGTGTGCGAAGGGACACACATAAAGAGCTCCAGGCCGCTGAAGGAACTCATTAACAAAGGCCTTGATAGCAAGTTGATGGGCCTAGGTACAGCTGCCTAAAATGGGGTACAGTGGTAAACAAAGAAACGATGATGATCAATACGAACAAAATAGTTTTGTATCTGGCGCTGCGTGATAGGTGTTGAGGCTGCCGGTGGTCGAAAGTTTTGACCAACTGCAGTAGCATTTGCGGTTTATCAGGCTTAGAATTTACCGAAGGAAGTCTACTTGCACTATTGTCATCATGAAGAGCAAAACCGCAAAACAGGACGGGACTGAGACAGGCGACAACACAGGGCGGTACTGACAACTGAACATTTATTGAAACACAGCAGAGCTTATAAGGATCAGTCGCGCGTGGAATCTGGAATGCAATCATAAATCATAAAAAGAAGATGAAGCATGTAGAAACAGTTCAAACTGAACAGTTTGAACTGATCCTTATAAGCTCTGCTGTGTTTCAGTAAATGGTCAGTTGTCAGTACCGCCCTGTGTTGTCGCCTGCCTCAGACCCGTCCTGTTTTGCGGTTTTGCTCTTCATGATGTCATACCAACTGGCCTACACCAAAGTCCATCTAAGTTGCACCATTGTGTTTCATTTTCCGAACAATGCACTACAGTCTGTGCTATAATGCAGCAGCACTTATGTGTCTTGGCGTATTAAAGGTGCACTAAAGAAGAATCTGAGCTCGTCTTTTTACAGCAGGAACTCTATCTACACGTTCCGGACATTCTAAGAAACTTGAAATTATTATTCTGTGCGGCCGCTGTCCTAATTATATCGAATTAAAAGTCCCGCCTCCCGCCTTTTTTTGAACTCAACGTGGTAGGTAGGCGGAGTCAACCAACGCATCAGCAAGTCCCGTGGCGGCTTCGCTTTCGCTTTTACTTTGTTTTTTAGGTTTCTGTAAATAAACACTTTCAGTCACAGACAATATAGCCGCAAATTAGGACCACGAAAATAAAAACACACTTGGACTCTTTGATTTACGTATGACTCTGCCGATGGCAGAGCGGCAAGCCGCCACGGGACTGGCTGACGCGTTGGTTGACTCCTCCTGCCTAGCGCGTTGAGTTAAAAAAAAGAGCGGGAGCCGGGACGTTTCATCCGATTTAATTAGCGTGATCGGTCGCACAGGACAATAATCCAAGTTTCTAAGAATGTCCAGAACGCGTAGATAGAGTTCACGCGGTAAAAAGACGAGTTCAGATTCCTCTTTAGTGCACTTTTAAATTCCGCTGATGTCGTGACAATTTCGGTGGGGTTACGCGTTAGGAACGATGATTAAGCGAATTTTACTAATGAAGGAATATTTTGCTCAGCCGTACAGTGTCAAGAACCGGGTCGGGACGTGGTTTACTCCGCAGGTGAAAGTTATTTCAGTGCAGAAATGAAGTGAAACAAAAAGTAAAAATGTCTACAGACGTTCAGATGGTGTGGTGCGTTTAATTGCGTAAGCAGATTGCGCTTTTAGGATGATGCTCTACTATCTGAAGCCTTTTAATGTGACACTTTTTTATCTATAACGACAACAAATATTAGGCTAAATTTTAATTTTGCTTCACTTTGAATTTTATGCCTCCCAAGCGATTTTACCCCTCGTATTTATTGCGTACGCATTTCGCTTTACCTAAAGTGGCAGTATGGTTCGCTGGCGACGTTTTATGTTTCTACATTGGTTGCATTACAGACGTATCGCAATACTTGGCGCGCCGCGTTTCCCCTTCACGCTCGCTGCTCTCTTGGGGGAGTTACTGCGCCCGCCTCTCCGCCGGCGCCCATGCCGATTTCCCTTTCCGCCTCTTGTCTGGAGAGAATTCTCACGCTCGGCTCACTGCAGGCCACATAGCCCTCACTCGGGGGCTACGCAGAAACACTGGCTGGCATTTTTGCCTAGTGTAACTTAGGGCGCATACTCAGTAAAGCGAAATAAAGTTGAATTAGTCTGTTCTAGTGAAACAGAGAGTGAGACAGCACTAGACTTCCCAGTGGAATTTGTTACGCTCTTCTGCGGGAGGAGCCTTGTGCATGTTAATATTGGTCCCCCCAAACAACTGGAGCGGGCTGAACTAAGGTGCTTCGTTTTATTTTTGGCAACACTCAGGACTGTGGGCAAGCGCCATCTGAGGGGTGTATGTTGTCTACTTGACAAAGCAGGACGGCGGTGTACACACCGAAGAGCTCGTTCAAGGTTTGCTGTTCTTTTCGAAATTGGATGAAAGCCTTGACGGGCTTAGGCCGTTACTAGACTCTGGTTTCTAGAAGACCAACAGGTGCGACCCAGCTGTTGTGGCTCGCACTGGCGAGTATCACTTCCCATTGCCCGCGTCGTACGCCTGCTGACGAGTGCACAACAATCGCGGTAGCAATGATCCTGGATGAACCTGGAGGGCTTAATTAGCAAAAAAAAACAGTACTTGTTGATTGCCGTCTATAGGCTTATTGAATGTTGTCATTTTGTCATATTGATACCCGACCTTGAGGCCATTTGAGATATAAAGGATTCCTGCGTGTTTCTATAAATAGTGTTCGAATCATGCTTCATTCCAAGAGACGCCCGCAATTAAACAGAACCTTTGCGACTTCTACCGTATTTTATGCAGCACTGAAATATATAAAAAGCTAGATAACACCACTAATCAAGGCTACAAAATATTGCTTTTGCAAGGACGTCTAACATTTGCACGTTTATTAAAGATATATTATATTCTTATTCCACGACAAGCTGTGACGTGCGCTGTATTTATTAGCTATTCCACTGATATATTTCCTGTCCCTTACCTGACAGAAATACTTGATATTTACGTACGCTAATCATAAACCTGTCTCTTCTTTCCGGGAGAGCCATATGAGTTGTGGATATGTGGAAGCGCACCAAGAAGAGCACGGCCTGGTACAAAAAGTTCCTGCACTAATAATGTCACTTCACAACTCCGCACTTCGTACGTATTCTTAAAAGTTTTCTTCGGAAAAATTTTAACAAAAATCGTTTTTAAGGTATATTGCGCATTTATAGAACAAGAAAAAAGTTTCGCACAAACACTTTAGCTAGTCGAAAGCAGAAAGAATGAGAAAATACAAAAATAGACCAAAAGCAAAAGTAGAAGTTTCATAAAATTACTTGGTATGCGAAAACAGAAAACGAACGTTAAAACCAGGAAAGCTCACAACCACTGCCGCAAGTTGTAATAATCGACGTACAGTGCAGGCTGAAGGCTGCGGCCTCTGCATTTCAGCCTTGCAATGGGGCACTTCTGACAACCAGAAAGTTAAAAATTTAAAAGAAAGTTAGAAAGAGAGAGGTTAAGCATCATCCTAAGCCCTGAAAAGCTTTCTAACTTTATACGCGTTGTAGGTGTCCTACTACACAAAACACAGTCAGACCCCAAAGCCTGAAAACTGTTCCCAAACTGTAAATCCGAGCAATACTACAAGAAATGTAGCTACACGTCGGTCCTTCAAACCAGGCAGAGCACAGCGAAGCTCACAGTGGAGGGATGAAAAATCAGAAGCGTGGCTTTCACTCCGCTAATGCGAGATGTATGGAGTTTTCCAGTCGACGATCCGTGGCACGTTTTTTTGCTGCACTAAGCGAAAAGCACGCTTCAATGAACGAGTTGCATTGAAACCTTGAGTTCATATTTTTCAAGTAAAATCCTTGCTTGGGCTAGTTGGCTCATGCTTGAATATGTAATGAAAATGGCGCGATAAACGAGGACCAAAGTAGACCACACAGGACAGGACAGGCGCTAGTCCTGTCCTGTGTGTTCTACTTTAGCCCTCGTTTATCCCGCCGTTTTCATTACATCTTCTTTTTGGCTGAGGCGAATTTTGCTTTCCTCCGCGGAATCCAGACTCTGCTCCGAATTTCCGATTGAAAAACGCCATTAGTGCGGTGCTCAGTACCCGTCTGACTGTAACCGGCAAGGCTGCACACTGAGCCTTTCCAGCAGTTTGTGCTTACAGGGCATCGGCACTACTTTGGTAAATCATGATGTCGTTATATTCTATTTTGTGACCTTAAAAGCGTTAAAGTCTGTGCGAGACTGTCTTTGCCGTTCCATGCTCTGCATCTCTTGCAAAACTTCCAACCTACGATTCTAGTTAAACAAAGTTTATTTGTGCGTGGTGGCTGATATATGTGAGAGCATATTACTACTATCGTTTCCTCTTGCGCACTTCTAAAAAAAAACAGAAAATTAAGAACGCGAAAACTCTTCCACCATATCCTGAGTGCTTTTTGGTCAAACACTGCATGCAAAAGTACAGTAAGGAGCAATTTTTACCTCCGCAATTTTTTGAAATAAACCAAGCGATAACAACGACAAGCAGGTTGAGAGATCCCTTTTGTGTTTGCACTGAGAAAATTCCTGCTGCAACAACAAAGGTATAAAGTTAAGATAACTGCGGTACATCAAGACCGACACCATGACAAATATGCTACCGACTGCATATGAAGAAAATATGAAAAACTTGAGTGATCGACTGAAGCGATAACAAGAAAAAAAGCTAGTCTCTTCAGTGCATTTACATAAAAAAAACCTAACTTTAAGATACTAAGGCGCTGAGGGAGTAAGAAGTATTCCTCACCGCTGAATATCTTTGTTTCTGAACTGGTGCGCCTGCTTCTTTGATCGTAAACGGTGATAACAACATGTCAGGGAAACATGCCTCCTTCGACTTAGTGTCACGCTTCTTTCATCAATCACTGCAACAATGAGAGCGCGCCAGCTGCGCACTTGTTGACACTATTAGAGGCTGCAATGAGCGTCAGCAGTTCCTATTAGGGTGTTGTCATCGTTTCTCGCGCTCTTATCTTCCATGTGGACACGCGCTGAAACAAAGACTTCCTTTGAAAACTCAACGGCGGGCTGTCCCTGCAAAGCCGGTGGTCGATATTTTAAAGGGAAGCATTGTTTTGTATTCCGCGTACAAAGTGCAAAAACACATCTATCGAGAAAAACGCACACAGCACTTTGCTTACCCGACGCTTTAAGCCGTATATTTCTCATCACCCTTCCGCCTCGTTAGAGCGAAACTCCCGCGATAGACAGTTTCGCTTTTTTTTCTCTCTAAAATTAATACTCCGCACTTCTCTCTTGCATGTACTCGCTCGTGGGTGCATTCATGGTGCACTGCACAGCCTCTGCTTCGGAGCGATAACTGAATCTCGAGGGAAGACGCATTGAAGGCTAGAAATCTAAAAAGGTGGAAGCTCATTAATCTTAAACAAAGCCTCTTCTTCATAGACTTCACGACTCGCAGGATCTGCCTCCTCTGCCAATGTGCCGGGTAACTCAAAGGAGGAAAAATGGGCAGGCTGGCGCTGCATATCAGAGTGATTGATCTCGCTGGCTTCTTTGAGACTGGCTTGTTGCTTGACGTTGCTTACTGCGAACAACGAAAATAACTGCAAATTCATCGACAAAGTTTCTCCTTTGGATAACCATCGTATCGCTGAAACCTCCAACACTCTCCTCTCTCAGCCGGCGTCTAAGCAAGATGAGTTTTAACCAATTACCCGTTTGTGACCAAATGCTTAATCTGCCATCGATACGCAGACATAAATATCATGCTCAAATTTTCAAGCCATAATAATAGGAAAAAAATCTACCCATCAAGCTTTTAGCTCGTTCGAAGGTATTTAGAGACAGCAACATTGACGATGAATTTATCCCTATGTAGAGAAAGAAATAGGGCAGGTATGCCGGGTTTAACGTGCCGAAGATGCACGTCGAACACCGAAGAACATTCATGCGGTTTGGCCCCTATCAGAATGTTGCTGTCGCGGTCCGGATGTCAACCTAGTACCTTCGACTCGGCTAATGTACATCGCAAATTTTGAGCCACCACTACGTGACGTATTCGTAAAAACATTATGCCGAGTTTCGCAGGCTTTAAACTGGATGTAAGCGCAAGATTTGTGAACCTTAATTAATGGTAATTACGACTGGTGACACGATAATGGCTTTTCCTTTTACGGTAAGAAAAGCAAAAATAAAGACATTGCCAACCTGTTTTGTCGCATACATGCTAGAGTTTTAAAAGCTAACTCTTCTTTACCCAGCAAGAGCAAGTAACTTGAACTTTATGCCTGAGAGTGATGGCAACTTAAGGCACAAATGTGATCATTCCCTCACCTCATATACTATGACCTGGTGAAATCTTTGTGGAGTGATACAAAAGCTGCCATTCAATGAATGCTTTTAAACTTAGAAATTTGCTATAAAAATATTTATGCGTTGTTTTTTCTGTTGTGAGTTGAAGAACCGTATAAACTAATAACTACTTATTAGAATCAACTAGAGCACCGCCCAGTCGATGTACGAACTATGCCAATAGTAAAGGCATTCAGAGCAGATTGCAGGCTTAGGTGGAACTGATCGGAAAAATGAAGGAAGCATGCTGTTGTTTCAAATTATTTCAAGAAAATCTACAGTAGTGTAAGAGATTTTTTTTGGAGGGAACGTCGCCCTTTGACGTCCCACCGATCGCACTTACACCTCTAAAAAAGCTTGATGAATCCAAGAAAGAACTGCACCTTTCCTCTGTAGCCGTATGGTTGCATACGAGGGGAATGCTAAAGGGTAACCACGCACTTCACTGCAGTGTTCCACGCTTTGAGGAATTCCTCCAAATAAATTTTAATCGAATCAGGCATGAGTAACTAGTGGCCGAAAGACGGAACCATTGCTGCTGAACAGAATTTTTCTTCGTATTTCTTCCCAGCGGATGCATGCCAAATTCTAAGCATAATTCGTTATCACGTATCTGATGTTGCAGGCCTCGTCATCTGAGCACTTCAAAATACTCTCAAGTCGCCTCGCCCGCATCTAAAAAATATAGGCAAGCCACAATCTACCTGGAACTTTGCAGCGCATGAAGCGCTGTAAATTGACGCGAAAGCTTTCGGCGGGAGAGAAAAACGCATTCTGGAGACTCAAAGGTAATGGTCAGAGTGTGCGAAAGCTGCAACAATTGCAGAGAGAAATAACTGTAAATTTCTTTTGTAACCGAAAGTTGTTAATCAGCTCCAGAAAGAGCATTGGGATGGTACTTAGATACCTGGCGACGGCATAGATGTATAGAATCCGCTTTGCATGCAAGAGGCCCGTGGTTTGAATTCGCTCTGGCCACTATTCTCTACCGGCTGAAGGAAAAAGAAAGGACTGTGGTGGATTTGAATGAGCAGGCCGGGAGTTTTTCCTGGCCCCGCGAGAGAGAACCTAGGACTGATGCCATCATTCGTGACATCAGTTCTCGCATGGTAGCATCACAGAAATAGTGAGCGTTTGGTAGCATCACTGAAGTAACTTTAAAAACGTGCTCTCTGACCAAGATAAGAAACCCTGAAAGTGGTGCACTACTTGGTCACTACCTCTAACACGTATATACCAAATAAATCTCGGCATTCAGTCGCCATTGGCCGCGGAGCGAGTTATCGGTGGAGCGGTCAGTAAAACCGCCATCTTATAAAATGCTCCCATCAAAATAGCAGACATCGTGGTGTGCTAAAGAAAGGCAAATTATTGGGGTAGAGTTAGAAGACAGAAAGAGAGCAAAGTGGGTTAGCTAACCAACGAGAGCGCATGTTATCATAGATGTAATCAAGAGGAAATGGGCATCATGAAGTCATGTAGTGCAGACAATAAACGACCGATATGGTACCTAGGGCAACGATGTGGACTCCATAAGAAGATTAACGCAACAGAGGATAAGATGGCCATGGTTGGCCCAAGGCTAGCACCAGGCTGGCATCAGGCTGGGTTAGCTCACGAATAATGGGATTGTCTGCACTACATCACGAATGATGCAGTGCGGACAATAAACGACCGATATGGTACCTAGGGCAACGATGTGGACTCCATAAGAAGATTAACGCAACAGAGGATAAGATGGCCATGGTTGGCCCAAGGCTAGCACCAGGCTGGCATCAGGCTGGGTTAGCTCACGAATAATGGGATTGTCTGCACTACATCACGAATGATGCAGTGCGGACAATAAACGACCGATATGGTACCTAGCGCAACGATGTGGACTCCATGAGAAGATTAACGCAACAGAGGATAAGATGGCCATGGTTGGCCCAAGGCTAGCACCAGGCTGGCATCAGGCTGGGTTAGCTCACGAATAATGGGATTGTCGGCACTACATCACGAATGATGCAGTGCAGACAAACGACCGATATGGTACCTAGGGCAACGATGTGGACTCCATAAGAAGATTAACGCAACAGAGGATAAGATGGCCATGGTTGGCCCAAGGCTAGCACCAGGCTGGCATCAGGCTGGGTTAGCTCACGAATAATGGGATTGTCTGCACTACATCACGAATGATGCAGTGCGGACAATAAACGACCGATATGGTACCTAGCGCAACGATGTGGACTCCATGAGAAGATTAACGCAACAGAGGATAAGATGGCCATGGTTGGCCCAAGGCTAGCACCAGGCTGGCATCAGGCTGGGTTAGCTCACGAATAATGGGATTGTCTGCACTACATCACGAATGATGCAGTGCGGACAATAAACGACCGATATGGTACCTAGCGCAACGATGTGGACTCCATGAGAAGATTAACGCAACAGAGGATAAGATGGCCATGGTTGGCCCAAGGCTAGCACCAGGCTGGCATCAGGCTGGGTTAGCTCACGAATAATGGGATTGTCTGCACTACATCACGAATGATGCAGTGCAGACAATAAACGACCGATATGGTACCTAGGGCAACGATGTGCACTCCATAAGAAGATTAACGCAACAGAGGATAAGATGGCCATGGTTGGCCCAAGGCTAGCACCAGGCTGGCATCAGGCTGGGTTAGCTCACGAATAATGGGATTGTCTGCACTACATCACGAATGATGCAGTGCAGACAATAAACGACCGATATGGTACCTAGCGCAACGATGTGGACTCCATAAGAAGATTAACGCAACAGAGGATAAGATGGCCATGGTTGGCCCAAGGCTAGCACCAGGCTGGCATCAGGCTGGGTTAGCTCACGAATAATAGGATTGTCTGCACTACATCACGAATGTTGTAGTTCCGACAATAAACAACCAATATGGTACCTAGGGCAACGATGTGGACTCCATAAGAAGATTAACGCAACAGAGGATAATATGGCCATGGTTGGCACAAGGCTGGCACCAGGCTGGCGTAAGTGGGCACCGGAGTAGCAACAGCAACATGGCCTACATTCCGCCTCTCTGCACTTCGCAGGCGTTCCTGACGTCTTTTCTGCTATGGTCAGGTCTTGCTACCATTTCTTCACCAAGCCGTTCAGATTGTGTGGAATCGCCGAACCACCACGCCGGTCTCGATACCTATGCCCCGCTGCACCCACCCAGACAGATGCGCAGATCTAACAGCGCATATATGTCGACTACGATGACGTCGAGACCCAGCGCCTATTTAAATTCCTGGCCGTACGACACGGTCATCAGTGGGCACCGGAGTAGCAACAGCTACATGTCCTACATTCCGCCTCTCTGCATTTCGCAGGTGTGTAAGCTTTTTCCTTGTACGCTAAGAGTAGCGATATCTGCTTGTTGCTACTCCCGATCTCACAAGTGCTTTCTGAAATTATTTGCGAGTGTTTTCATATGTCTGTGCTCTTATTTTGCTGTGGCGACATCGAATCAAATCCTGGACCTAAAACCCGCTCAGAATCCCATCTAGAAACACTGACATTACCTGATGATGAACCCTCGGAACAGATGGCCGTTCTTTTCAAACTTCTCAAGGATATTCAACTGCGATCTGTTCAGTCCTCTAAGTGTCAAACTGAATTGGTTGCCGAAGTTAAAGCAATCAAGGCTAGCCAAAAAAATATCGAAGCTAAGGTTGGTTGCATCCAAGAAAGGCTTGACGCCCTTGAAGAAAAAACAAAGTTTTTGATGACTTTGAAGAGCAGGTTACAGGTTTCCAGAAATCTTTGGAATCCTGCAACGCTCAGCTTAATTCTGTGAAATCTCGCTTTAATGACCTGGAGGACAGATCGCGCAGAAATAATGTAATTTTCACGCTATCCCTGATTCTCGGGAATCATGGGAGGAATCTGAAGCCGTGATCGTCGACATGTTAACAAATCTTCGCGTCAATTTACCTTATATGGCAATGAAACGCGCTCATCGTCTCGGTTTGTACTCGCCCAGCAAATGCCGAACCATCATTGCAAAATTCAGCCACTACAAAATAAAATAAAAAGTGTTTTCCCTACGCAATGAACTGAAAGAAAAAGACAGCAATATCTGATGACTACTCATCCGCCAACTCATCCGACTACTCATCCGGAAACTTGGCAGCATGCGCACTTTCGTGACTAAGAAATTTTCTTTACCGCTCATCACTTCTTTGTTTATCGCTGCGACCGCACGATAAAGGAAGGTGGCGGTGTTATTCTGGCTAGTAACACACACTTACACTCTCAGCATATTAGAATTACTACTAACTTGGAGATAGTATGAGAAATTATTAAAATAAATTTCCAAAATATTATAATTGGCGCACGCTACCGTTTTCCTACTCGCTCTGCCTCCGTTGTTGACGAATTGCAAGATGTTCAACATCGTCATAACACGCCATCCTATTTTGCCCCTCTTTTTGCTTGGCGATTTCAATATTCCAAACATCGCATGGAATAACGAACCCATTATCTTACGCCCTTTTTCCACGTTATCAAAAGATTTTCTCTACTTGCGTGCATTATTCTATTTCAGTCAACTCATAACACAGCCTACCAGAACCACACCACATCCTGGTAGTACTCTTGACCTACTGCTAACAACTCGGCCCGAATTTATTTCCAACATTAGTTATTTACCTCCCCTGAGCGACCATTCACTTATTAATCTCAACATCAATATTTCACGGTCAAAAGTCAGAAAGAAAACCAAGACAATTCGGGAATACAAGAAAGCATATTTTGATTCCATAAACAAAGAGCTGTGTATATTTCTTGATACTTTCCTCACAGATTTCGGCGACCACATTGTGCAAGCGAACTGGGACATGTTTATTGCTAAAACCACTGAATTAAGAGAAAAGTTTATCCTTACATACACTGTTTTCCCTAACGGTCACGCTCCCTGGTACAACACTCAAATCAAGCGCTTATCTAACAGAAAAAAAAAACGTTTATACAAATCAGCTAAAACTTCTGCTAACAGTGCAAAATGGGCAGCCTACAAACGTACATCTAACGACTACGTCACAATCCATAAGGATGCAAAAGATAACTTTTTAAGAAACACATTGCCATCTATGCTATCTAGTGACACGAAAAAGTTTTGGCGCACCATGAATCCAAAGCATGACGACATAACCCTTGTTGATGACGACGAAAACGTCATCCCGCCTGCCGATTCTGCATCCATCTTTAATGAGGCTTTTACACGCAACTTTTCGGAACACATACATGCAACTCATCCAAATACACATTCTTACGACTTTGCTTTAATGTACCCTTTATCCATTGAACCAGTCGGCGTAGAAAAAGTAATCAGATCATTGATACTTTCATCTGCTCCTGGCTGTGACCTAATTAATACAAAACTTCTGAACAACACTACCTCATATTGTTCCGCTATATTTTCAAAGATTTTCCAGCAATCACTTGACAAAGGTTCACTGCCTGCTGAATGAAAGGTTGGGAAGGTGATTCCATTGCACAAATCAGGTACGAAACATTGCCCACTTAACTATCGCCCCATTTATTTAACCAGTATACCATGCAAAACTTTTGAACAGATTCTCTTTTCTCAGAGTGCCAACTTTTTAAAAGCGAACTCATTTTCTCACAATTTCAGCACGGCTTTCGCAAAACATACTCATGTAAAACCCAACTAGTATCGTTCACGCATAAACTGCACCTTATACTTGATCACTCCTCAGCAGTGGACTCACTCTTTTTAAATTTTTCAAGAGCATTTGATAAGGTATGTCATAGTTTATTAATCTACAAAGTCCATCAGCTAAAACTTGATACCAAAATTATGTACTGGCTTGAGGTTTTCCTGACCAACCGCTCACGTTTTGTCTCAGTTAATGACGTAACCTCGAAGCAATGTCCAGTTCACTCGGATGTACCACAAGGCTCTGTGTTTGGGCCTATTTTATTTCTCATTTACATTAACTACTTACCTTCCTGCGTATCCTCGCACATTCGCTTATTTGCTGACGACTGTGTAATTTTCATCGAAATAACGTGATGAAGACATAACCAGGCTGCAATCAGACCTTAACGCTGTTTCTGCATGGTGTAAATTATGGTTAATGGAATTGAATGTTAACAAGTGTAAATTTATGCGGGTCTCAAGAAATGCTAACCAACTTCCCGTGTATTCTCTTAATAACGCACCGTTTGATTCGGTAACTACTCACATGCGTCTCGGTCTTCACATCACCTCTGATCTAACTTGAAACGTTCACATCGCCCATATAACATCCAGTGCTCACCGAATGCTTGGATACTCACGACGCAACTTTTCCAACCACCTTTCTCTTTAAAATTACTCCTTTATAAAACTCTAATACGGCTCAAGCTCGAGTCAGCCTCATCAATTTGAGAACCAGGTCAAACAAACCTAGCAAAAGCATTGGAAATGGTTCAGAATAATTCTACCCGCTTCATTCTGTCTAACTATACCAGAACAGCAAGTATCAGTGCCTTGAAATCTAGCGTCAACTTATCATTATCGTCGTCATGTCGCACAATTTTTCGTCTGTGCCCTTTTCACAAATTATTCTATCACCCGCAGTTTCATACCGAACTTATCTCACCACCACAGTTCGTATCAACAAGACTAGACCACATTCATAAGGTTGGCATCGCTTTCTGAATATCAAGAACTTTTTTTTCAGTCATTCGTTCCACGCACATCCAATGAGTGGAATCACCTTCCTTCTTTGACGGCCACCATCACCGATCATCAATTATTCAAGAACGGTCTGGCTAACATTGTATAACTAGGATACATTTTATATTGTGTTATGTTTCTTTTCCTGAACGCCCTAGCTAACAATATATATGTAGGAGTCATGTTTGTGCCTTCTCCGTTTCATTAACTCCAGTTTGTTAAATTGATTTCATGTTTTTTTAACCACTCCTCTCTATAATGCCGTAGTGGCCCTGAGGGTATATTAAATAAATAAATACATAAATAAGGCTGGGTTAGCTCACGAATTATGGGATGCTCCTCATTGAGGAGGACACAGCGAAAACAAAAACGAATGATAATAAAAAAAGACTCAATAACGGCTCCAAATGAAGTGCTTGTTGTAATAAATTCTAGTGCATTAAAAGCTCCGATACGAATAAAGGCCTTTCACTACAGGCTCCTTTTACTGGGGCATGGCTAGCGAAGGTGAATTCTTAAGATACGAAACGATTCTTGTGCTTCTTAACAGAACTCATCGCTTAAGTTCTATAAAACAAAATTTTGGAAGTTGGAACATAAGCGTGTTCGAGTGCACGTAATTATCAGCCACGAGATGCCTTTTTTTTTAACGGCTGCTTTCAAGCACCGCACTTCGATTACAAGAAAGCCTACTATCTCATCGGGCACAAACCGCTCCAGCTGGCGCAATCAGAGCCGCTGTGAAAAGTGCGGGCCCAGAGGCGGATAAATCACCCCACCTATCTGTGTGCGAACTTGTTGAGATGGCCCACGTGGCGTAACGTGTTCTGCCATTCGTAAGACCGTAAGGTTCCGGGAGCTCCGACCACAACAGCCAGGCGCAAGTGGTGCTTCCTCAACGGCTTTCCTCCGATCGGCCAAGAACCGTTCGCTAGAACAACGCCAGAGGAAAGGCAGCAAAGCTTGAAAAAAAGAACATAGCGTTTTGATGGTGGGCAATACATATCAACCTCTACTACGGTTCGATTAAAGCGCTGTTTTTTTTCACGCCCCAAAAACACCTGCGTGAAAAAAGACAGAAATTCACTGGCGCGTGCTGCTCGTGCGGGTAGGAGCAATGTGAGAGGGAACACGTTAGCGCGTGGCTGCCGTCAACCGACGAAGATGGGCGAGCATGCGCGGAAAGAGCAGCCGACCGTGCTTACTGGACGCGCTCCGTTTCCACCGATTCTCGCCACCTATCGGCGGCAGCGGTCCGCGAAGTGCGGCCGCCACACGCTCCCATGTTCCCTCCCGTAATTTTTATTAATTTTTGCTTGATTGAACACATAAATCATGCATCAAAATTTGATGGGCCCGTAGCCAGAGCTAGTTTGGGCCCAGAGCCACGCACGCACGGTAGCACAGTAATAAACTAGGAATCTAACCAGTGCAAAAGCGTGTCAGTCATTACACGAAAAAGAAAAAAACATACAAACAAAATAAGAAATACGGCTTGTAACTACTGCATATTACTAAGTAAAAAATCTTTTCCGAGCGAGTGTAAAATTGCTAGATACTTTCATCTCAAGCGGCATATCACTCTAGATTTTAGCACCGTAGAACTGCAGCAATCTCTGGCCATAGAGGTGGCGTGTTTAAGGAAAACTACAGTGTAAATGGCTTGAATTCTTCGCTTTGTTGGTAGGAACAGTAAAAATATGGATTGTTAGTGGGGGGTTATAGAATATACTGCTTATACCTTAGAAGGGATATCACTTGTGTTTTGTCTTTTCCTGCCTTTTACGCTCTGGAGCCCCACGCTTCTACCTGTAGTTATACTTGTAGTTTAAAATAGTTTACGAAGAACACTGCTCCTCTAAACATACTCTATGCTATGCCCTTTCCCTGTTCACACACCACAAAGTGAATACACGACCGAAACTTTAATTCAATTCCTTGGAGTTGATCTACCTACTGAGAAGCAAATATTTTCTTTCTTGATTCAGAAAGTCCCGCTTTCTGAATTATTTAGGAAGTATAATTTATTAGTGGGACGGTAAAGAAGATTGGCCTTTCGGGGTGCCCATATTTTAGGCCGACATACATTATCTTCTGTGCCCTTCACAGCCTTTTAAATATCACTTACGAAAAGTGTCCTGATAAGGCATGCGCCTATTCTCCAAGGCTTTATCCCTTCAGGCAAGCGCTCAGCCCACTTTAGCCGGTAATTACCTGACCTTCATTTATTTTAAGTAAACCGGTACAATGTTGTATTATTGTATGTTCCGTTATCAGCCTCGCGGCGAAATTATTGATTGAAATCTCCATCTTTGATTTTATTGTATTTTATTTTAGACTACCGGTATAGAATGAGTAAAAAAAATCTGGAGAGCAGAAAAAAAGGCATCAATACAAGTTTGAAGTGGAGCCCTCAGGCGTTAGAATAGTTGTTCTATAAGGCTAGCTGCAAGGCTGAGTGGATAAAAGATCACTGTGCGTAAAACGGAGTGCGGAGGAAGGATAAGTTATGATGGATTTTGATGACGCAAGGGCATCTATGGCGAAAGAGCGCCATAGCACAAGGTATTTTCGATTTCTCAAGGTGGGGTCAAAGACACATTTCCCAAGCATTTCACCCTAAATAAGCCGAGTACCAGACCTGGGGAAAGCTTGTACCCATTGTATCACCGGTGGGTACCCGGCTGCACTGGGAATCGAACCCCGCACCTCCCGCATGCGAGACGTATGCTCAACCACTCGGCCACCGCTGCGGTGCATGGATAAGCTATGAAATATTTAAGTCTGCAGATTTCAAAGACCGATGTGGTATTGCACATCATCTGTACTTTCTGACAACTGACAAAGATTGAATTTTTTCTTTATATTTGAGGCCTTGATTAGCTGAGGAGGTATGTTTATTGAAGTCACAGGTCACCTAAAAAAGCGTCACAGTTGGCGTGTGTTTTTGTTTTAGTTAACCCGCCGAGTGGTCTCGTTTGTATTTTTGTCTTTTTTTTTCTACATTAGGTCTTATCATTTCTCTAGTTGCAGGGTCACCTGATAAAAATTGTATTTAGCTTCTGCTTTTCTTTACCATTATTCACTTTTCACAGGAAAGAAGCCACATAGCAGCATACTTAATAAGAACAAATTCTGTGTCCAACAGCTGTTTAGTTTCAGTGGTTTGATTTTGCGTGATAAGACCGCACCTTTCCATTTTCTGACTGAGCCTTACAGCTGAGAGACGTATTCTTGAGATCCAAAGTCGAAAGAGGACTTAATGTCGGTTAATGGGGAAAGTTACATTTAGGATAGTTTTATTAGCTTGTTTTAAGTGATTTGAGTACAATACGGAGGTCGAACTTATTAGCATAACTATGTACAATTTTACCCGCTTTAGAAGGTTTCAAAATGATGTTAGATGTCAACGAGGAAACGTAAACTCTGCAAAAGGAACTTCAAGCTTATCGCTTAGAGCGCACAGTTCGAAATCTGACGCAGCTTAAAAGTGGCCAGATCCACTATACCTTCCACCCGTAACAGAAGCTGCGCAATGCGTTCTCTCTCGCGGTACAGCGTGCTTCCCGCAAATTGGACACGGGCAATATTGTCTTCTTTCGTTGAGAGGAGAAAGCAAAATGGGAACTCTTGTCGTTAACGCCCCGAGCTGGGCGAACTACAAATAAAAAAAGAGTGCGGCCAAGAAATGCAATGTCTTTCCGACAACAAACAAGCACATATACAAAGACGGTCGCAAGGGATGGGCAAAATGCGAGCACATTAGATAAAGGGTGGCCAAAAAGCATTTGCGGGTCGGAGGAGGGTCAGGGCAGAGCCAGCTCAGCTGCGGGCTGAACGCGTTTGCCCTTCCAGCGCTTCTAGAAAACCGGGCGGCCTCTGTGGCCTGGTGAACCTAGTTGGGCTGGTGCATCTGGCCAGAAGCCAGATCAGGGCGATGCCCCTTTTGGTGGCCTCGATACCAAAGTTGCTCCAGTTGGTTTGTGGCATGATTAAATTTATTGAAGATCTGCCGGACTAACAGCGAGCCTGATATGAAAAGAAGGCACAGGTTTTTTTTTTTTTTTTAAGAATGGTGAGGCACTATAGTATAAGCTGTCTTGTCTCAGCACTCCCTCGTTGGATGAAATCGCCTATTCTTTTCAATACATACGTTTTTGATGACTGCATGGCTCGGCTGCGTCGAGTGCCAACGCATAATTGACACTGCGGTGCTAGCGGTCCTCTGGAAAATATTACCAGAAAGATTGCGGGTCGCACTAAGTTCCCTTGCAACTTTTTATTGCCATCTTCGAAAGACAGTGGAGAGAGTGAGATATGACGATCAATTAAATGCTGCAGATGCCGCCCATAATAATATTAATAATAATAATAATAATAATAATAATAATAATAATAATAATAATAATAATAATAATAATAATAATAATAATAATAATAATAATAATAATAATAATAATAATAATAATAATAATAATAATAATTGGTTTTCGGGAAAGGAAATGGCGCAGTATCTGTCTCATATATCGTTGGACACCTGAACCGCGCCGTAATGGAAGGGATAAAAGAGGGAGTGAAAGAACAAAGAAGTGCCGTAGTGGAGGGCTCCGGAATAATTTCGGCCACCTGGGGATCTCTAACGTGCACTGACATCGCACAGCACACGGGCGCCTTAGCGTTTTTCCTCCATAAAAATGCAGCAGCCGCGGTCGGGTTCGAACCCGGGAACTTCGGATCAGTAGCCGAGCGCCCTAACCACTGAGCCACCGCGGCGGGTGCCGCCGATGCCGCAAATTCGAAATGCTCATCGCAGCCTTGAAAAAACTCGTTTGTAATCATCCAATCACCGCAGGTAGCTATTATTTTTTTAGTTTCTTATCGCTGTGAACCTTTCAAGCTGCAGTGTATACACGCAAATGCTATTTGTTTATTCGTGAGCCTCAAATGCCAATTCTTAAATGTGACGTGCGCAGTAGGCAGATACTCCAGAGCTGGATCATGTGATGATTGGTTACCTCTCCAAGTCTATCTCGAAAGAGCATGTGGCTTATTTCGTGCCGTTTTGTTTTTCTTTCGCTCGATCACCTCCAATTCGTTGCTCTTCCCAGTGACGTAGGCCCGGAGACATGATGCCACGCTTGTTGTGGCACAGGAACGTCCGAAAGACACG
Source organism: Amblyomma americanum (assembly GCF_052857255.1). NCBI lineage: Eukaryota > Metazoa > Arthropoda > Arachnida > Ixodida > Ixodidae > Amblyomma > Amblyomma americanum. The sequence goes on along the minus strand of NC_135502.1, from coordinate 5,476,196 downwards.
ATGACCCCGTGTTCATGACTCGAGTGTACGTGGTCGTCCACCTTCTACCCTCCCGCCTCTAGCCCTGCATTTTGTGGTTCGCGCAGGTATAGGCTGATTTATACATGAACAAAGCATCCTCCAATCCTCCAAGGTCCAACGCTACACCCTCTTGAAGAAAAACACGCCCTCTGATTTCGTGGACACGCTTCAAAGAGCAGCCCCAAGCGACCGCCGTTATGAACAGCTGAGAGCGGCGGTCATTTGTTAGCCTGCAGAGTCCTCGAAGCTGTACAATTTTCGACCATCGCGAGTGCCCCAGTGAAATACACCACTCCAGAGGTCGACTCACCACCGGCAGCCATCAGCTACTCTCCACCTGCTGCGCTGGTCTCTCACGACGCCCTGATGTCAGAAGAACTGTGCATGCCCTACTCCAAACACTGATCAGGAGTGCAGCTGCATATGAGAAGTATTCGTCTTTTAGACTGCTCTGTAGATGTGTGTGCACATAATTGATGTCTCTCGGCCCCTGGTGGGCATCTGGCTTCACTACTCTACTGCCCTTTGCCCACGGCACGACCACCGCACTTCTGCCTTGGCCGAGGCCAGGCTGTAACGCCGACTAAGTCATCCGGATCTCGAATCTCTGCCGAACGCTTTGTGCTCTCCTGAATCTATCAGGCAATTCATGTGTCTTGTACTATGCATAACGCTCTTGTACGCAACATTTAGTCGTGCTCGTGTGCGTTCTCGTAGTACGTGAAGACGGCGCATACCACACTCTTAGATTTTTTAAAATTTCTTTCCAGTATTGTCGTTTCTTCTAAGACCATGCAGCAGCCATCATCGCGGCAGTGTGCTCCTCGCACTGGCGAGCGTGAGCAGAAAAGCGAAGAGGTCTCTAAGACTGCGATTAATTCAGCCGTTTCGCTTCTCAGCTCGTCAGGTGTCACCGCGCCGCTGTCCGCAGTCGAGTGGAATAAATGTGGACGGCGCCAGAAGGCTAATAGAATGGAGCCCTGTGTAAGGAGAGTGAACAATAAATTCGTTTGTATAAAACATACTTCGAGAGCGGCACAAACATCCGTCGGGAAAACGTACGCCCTGCTGAAAGCGGCGAAGAAGAGGTCAACCGCAGATGAACTCATAGAAGCGAACGAGGAACGCACGCGAAGGTAAAAAATTTCTAAGGCATCATTTTAAAGAAAGCTGACAGTGACGTTATTCAATCAAAGCCGCTTACAAAAGACCTTTACTCAGGTGCTTGCCTGCTTTACTTCCAAAACATGAGTGGTGCATGATTGCTGTTCAATATTCTTTTCTTCGTTGTATTTCTCAGAGCAGTGGAACCTGTGAAAAGAGGATGGATGATATAAATGCATAGAGGTGAGCGATAACTATCGTCCTAGGGACCGACACTCCCCTCGGGCTGCGTCCGCCTGTGGCTTAGCCGTCCTTTCATACTGACAGCCTCTGATTAATGTAGGCGCTCATTGACGCTTTGTACCTTTAGAAAGTTCTCTGCTTTTTATAAAAGCATAACAACCAAAACTCTCCGTTGGCTCATTCATTTCTGTCCACATGTCCTGAGCCACGTGCGAGAACTTTTCACTCTTCCATTTTCTCGTGCATAGAATACTGGTCTTCCTCTTCAATCTGTCGTGTATCCCGTTTCCATTTTTTTTCTTACATTCACAAGTATGCATGCTTCTTGTTCATAATTTGCCGCGCAAAAACTTCATCGAGAAATACAAGAAATGAAATAGGTTAATTAACGCAGATGATTGTAATCACTATCAATTTCTGCCTGAATTCTGCTAATTACTGTTCCAATGAGTATACATTTCCATTCAGCGGTGCATGAGTTTCCGGCACAGGTAGGTTGCCCTACTGAACCAATTCTGGCAGACATGCGGGGACTGTCGAAAACAGCTTTACCCTGCCGCGAATTTTCCTTCACTTTTTCAGCCAGTTTCTTTTTTGGAACCCGCTGGTTCGGAGCCCGAGTTCTCGAATACGATAGGATGGACGCCTGACAATGGGCACGCGAGCTGCTGCTACAACCGTGAAAGACAGTCGGGAGTTTGCATAATTTTTGTCAGAAAAAACGGAACTCATTTATTATATTTGGAGTTAGCCGCCTCTATGTTACCTTCATAAAAGTGAGAAAAGTTATAGTTTCATCCTACCCTAGAACATACGATCCAATTTCTATGAGTAATTCTCTTTAAAGCAGCTGCTGCAATTTTAGGCTGCGAAGACAGATATCGCGTAATAATACTTCTTTTTTAGGTACCTTCAAACTTATCGCCGTGGAAAGGTGCGGAAATGCTGAGTGCGCAGAGAAGGAAAGGTGCAGCACTTCTAGAGTGTTCGCCTCTCAAGCTAGAAATCACCTTGTTATCGATGTATTCTGCGCTGCATTTTCAGCAGACCGAAGTCAGGTTCTAATTACTGCGAGTGGTAGCTTACTTTGTGAATGAGCTTTGTGTCCAGGCGATACTGCCTGGCGTCGGAGGGTTCTTCCCGGTCGTCGTGTATAAGGCGCTGTCCGGGACCACAGCCAGAAATGTCGACCACAAAGACCTTTTGAGACCATGGAACACACTGGGGGTTTTTATGCTGCACTGGCTAGTAGAGAGAGGAAAAAACGGGTCCTCAGCCTCAGCCAAGCAAGCTCGCTGCTAATGAAAGAGCTCTGGCCATTTAAAGCTGCGCGTCGGTAAGACTCTAAAATTCATTTTTTTTACTTTAAGCCCGAAGGCTTTGCTGTGCTAGTTGCGCTGCTGTTCTCTTGCTTCATGCTCCAATTCGCCCAACAATTCGTCACGCTAAGAGAGAAAAACATATTTTCTTGTGGCTGACTGAGAGCTCTTCTCAAATGTGCAGAAGTCATCTCCAATTCCTGTTGTGTGGACTTCGGGGTTTCTAGTGCAATCCCAATATTTTTTTCTCAAATGCTTATAGCACCGAACTACGTACTGAACGAACAAAACTATTTTTGCTGCATCTCCTCTTCAAAAGCCATGATGGTAGAATGAGATTGCGCTGCCCAATCACTTTAATTTCAAACAAAACCACATATCGTTAACTCGACATGACTATGGCAAAACCAGTCTTAAGGAAATGTGCTTGCAGAAGCCGTTTTACCAGCGTTTACTCATTTACTATGAAAAACTGCGACACCTACATAATTATGCTTTTGTTCGAACCAGACTACGCATTTAAGAAAGCATTATGTGGTGATAACTAAATTGAGGCTAAAGAAAACTTGAACTGCAGAATATGGTTTCACTTTTAATAAGAGGCTTTTACACAGGCTTAGTTTACGCGCTAGGTAACCGGGCAAGGCAATAAAAGCGGTCTGATTATAGGTAGGGCTGTTTCAGAAAATTGCACAACCAAAAAGCCCTCTTTGGAGGCCTAAAATTGAATAAGCAGAAGATATTTTTTCATGAAGAAGAAATTTTGGAATTAACAATCATAAAAGCATGCAACCAAATTTCCTTCATATATTTATCACCGTCATTAAATTAGGAGGTGCCCAAGCATCTCCTTTATTTGAGTGGGTCATCCAGGCATCCGCCTCAACAAACGCAGCGCCTGAAGCTCGCGTAGCTGAAAAAGTGGGCCAGACGCGCTTTTTGCAATAGGACACAGAGTGGCGCTTAGGGGAGGAATGTTGTGAACAGCGAACAGTGGTCTCTGATTTCTAGCCTGAAGGGTCTACAACGCAAAACCGCGAATTGTAGTGGGTGGAACAGGAGACATGGAGGGAAAAAGTGGGGGGGGGGGGTAGCATTCCAGACTTCGTGTACACTTAAGCCATCTCGCTAGCCATCAATGCGGCAAGCGTTGTCCACTTTGCACACCAGAGCATTTGTAATCCGTGCGTATCCGCGACGTTTGCAACAACAGGCGCTGACATCATCCTATAAATGTGCATCGTAAAAATGCGCGTTTGCACGACCATATTAAAACGGAGTGGCAAGAGCGGCAAATCCGCACCAGCATCTGCTCTAATCTATCTAGGAAAGCAATCTCTTGCGTCCAGCGTTCGCAAGTGTGATACTTTTGTAGCGTAAGCTACACTGGCCGAGGTTGAGGAGTTTCGCGTGGCTCCTAGAGAGCAGCGCTGCGCATGCGCGAGGAGCACTCACGTCACACGGCGCACAGCTGGCGCGCCGGAGCCGCCGCCGCCGCCGGCGCGTGCCTCGCCAGTCTGCGCATCCTCTGGAAACCGCACTACGTGACCAACCACGTAACCAACCACATGACGAACCACGTGACTAGCCATGGCGCAGCGCCGCCGGCAGCTGCTCTGCACCACGTGACCAAGCACGTGGTCCTTTCTGAACTAAATTGACTGAGCTGTGCCAGACTGCATAATATTCTTCTCATTTCCTAAAACTGCTGGTCACTGAGAGCTTCATTCATAGCCAGCTATTATATTTTGCGAGGTCAATCTGGCCGACAATAAGCAAAAAGCAACACTTCCCACTTATTAAATCTTTTTTAGTCTACATAGCAATGCTCCACGTTCGGACGTGATGGATGTGTTTGCTTAGGTAACTGTTTCGACGGCGTAGGGTAGAATCATCTTGTCTAAGCAAGCAAGCTAAGATGCTTCGTCACTTTCTAGACGAAAGCTAGGCTCAAGCCTTCAGCGAAGCGTCTATTTTGTGGCAGGAATTACTAATTAAATCCAATACATAATGTGTTTAAAAGGAGTCAGTCAGGGAAGACATGGTATTCAACTAAATTCCAGCCTATTTAATATATCATCGGCAATACCAGCACGAAGACTAATATTGAGGCCTCGTCTGAATTGGTTATCTAGGAACAGAGTGAAAAAAACGGGAATAGACACTTTTAAGGACACGAAGCCATAGCTTTAATGGGCTAATGACCATATATTCGGAATTGCTCACTCTCTACTTTACATTCATAGATCAGTGGAGCCCTGGTATCACTCCTGGAGCAGTGGTGCAGCGGTTAAGCGATGCTCCACTCCTCTGCGATGGCAAGTGCTGCCACCGGTGGGGATTGTGAGGCACAGGTTGATCTTGCCGAGCAAAACGATTAATTGGAATGGCAGATGCCACGGCGGGCTGTTTGCTCACAATCTTGTGAACAGGTTGTGCTGACATCAAAGGGCCACGTGACGTGACGTCACACGTGGGATACCCTAGGGGGCCTATATGTCACTGAGGAGTAGAGTTGTCAAGTGGGCCACCCTGCTTTGACCCATTTTAACGCGATAGCTTTAAAGGCCCTCTTCTCCAGAGAAATACCCAACAATTCTGAACAAAAGCATTTCTGAGCAGGGAACCTTTTATGATATACAGTAAGATTTCATCATAACAATATATATATATATATCCGGAGAACATACGACGGCAGTCTTGAATTTTTTTTCATATTAACGTTTTTTGCTATCACCAAAACCGTTCACATTTGGTTTTCTATGGGAGCCTTAAATGTTCGATGCGATATATGGAAACACTTTAAAAGAAAGGTTTTGCTACATATCAGAAGAATGGACCATTACCTTCAATATTTCCGTAAAAGTATCTTACGATTTTTGACTTTTCGAAATTTTTGCCCGAAGTTGTTGGACATGCCGGTGCCAGCGTTGTCGGCGTTGTGAGTGAAAAACCCACGAGAAGAAACTTAGGCAGAAAACCGAGGTAGCGTGATTTTGTTGCGTCATCGAAACCTGCCCACTGAGTTGTGAGCAAACTGCGTGCTATGACAGATGGATGTTAAAATAAGTCGGTAGGGACATTTCAGACTGCTTACGTTTTGGAAGGAGTAAGCCCTCTCGCTCACTATGTGAACGCAATCGCCGCGCACTGCCGCATGGTGATGTAACCCGATTTCTCGCAGCTCGGAATTCTACCTCTGCATGGCTCTACGTAGCCACTGCATCTCTTTTGATCTTCGCGCTGATCCGCCAGAAGGGCATGGTGCGATAGCTAACGAACAGAAAGCTGGGCAAGTTCACTGCGATCCATAATATAACAGCGCTGAAGACGAGGACAAAAGAAAAACCATTGTCGTGAAGTCCTCCGTCGGAAATGACAGATGCTGGTGTTGGAGATTGGGATCAAGAACAGGAGCGGTGTCTAATGCAGCCACTTTGCACGGAGCGAGGGGAAAGAGCGTAGCAACGAAAATACGGAATGGAAGAATTTGAGAAGCCGAAGTTTAGGAATGACAGAGACAGTCCGTTCGCTTTGACAGATGCGATGGTATAGGGCAAGGCGACGTTTCGGGCCACCAGAAGATCAGCACTAGGCGCAACGAGATACGCTCCATCGGCAACGATCGACGAGCTCAGAACCGAGTAATGGGAGCTCGAGTCGGAGGGCGCGCTGCGATCAGGGCGGAATGGTCGCAGAGGAAACCGATGCCGAAAATGAAGTCGGTGCGCGCAGGTGGTCGAATCGGTGAACTGAACCGGGGTACTGTGGCGTGCAACAGTGATGCGAGCAGTGCATAGTCCGCCGACAGCAGGTGTGCGCCCATCCGCGACGCGCACACGGGACGTTGCAGGCGTGAGGACTTTGCGAAGATGACGGCGTAGGTCAGAACTCATCATGGATATGTGCGCACCGGTGTCAGTGTGGGCGCGCACATGAACACCGTTGACTGTGACGTCCAGTTAATTCGGCCCAGTGGTCGTTAGAGGATTTCTAGTCGGGGTCATTGATGCAGCGTCATCTCCGGGAGCTGCATCAGCTTGTTTTCCAACGTGGAGTGGACGTACGGGACAGCTGCCGAAAGTCGGGGCGACTGCGGCGAGCGAGATGTGGCCACGAGGAGCTGGAATTGTGGAAGGAAGGTTCAGTCTGCGGCGAGATTCGGCGCTGCGGATCAGGACGGTAGGGAAAGAAGTAGCCACCCCGGGGAGGAAAAGACCATGACCTATGGCAATGTTGAGAAATGCGTCCAACGCTGGAGCAGTGAAAGCAGATCGTTCGGATGCGCCAGTCCGCCGGATTGCGGTAGCGCGGAATGTAGTAGTAGTTGTGGTGAAAAGCAGGGCGAAGGGTTTGACGGTCGGCTGGTAGGCCGATGGGGCACACCGTCGGAGAAAGATCTCCAAGCTAGCCAGTCCCTGCTTCACGACGGCCTGAATAAGCGACACAACTGGCAGCGTGCATGGTACCAGGTGCGAGTAGGGGGGACATGACAGGTGCGAGGGCATCCAAACTACGTGGGTACAATCCGCGTGAGCGAGTCGGTTGCGGCAGGAGCGTCCGAGAGTGTGGGAGATGGAGATCGCTGATCCTCTCAAGAAGTTGTAGCGGGTTTGTTCGGAAGGCGGGAAAACGGCTGCGGAATGCGGCGACTTTTCACGTGCTCAAATCGACGGCACTAATAAATAATGCTGTCAACAGTAGAAGAGACTTTTCATAGAAGAAAATGGGCAGAATTGTTTGCAATGCCTTTGAGCACGTGGCGCACCTTGTCTGTATCACTCATGGCAGCGTTGACCTTGCTGCAAAGAGCCAAGATGTTCAGGATGGGACCGACGTAACTTTTGCTCAGAGACAGAGCTCGAGACGCAAGCTGTTTTTTTGGCCTCGAGCTGCCGGTCATCAGGCCTAGCCAACAGCGTTCTTTGATTCTATTTCACGGTGTCCCAGCTTGTCAAGAAGACCTCATGGGTTTTAAACGATACTTGTGCCGTGCCATTGAGATAAAGTATGACATTGGTGAGCCTTAAGGTAGAGTTCCAGCTGCTATAGGCGCTGACGGGTTTGTAGAAGCTTAGGAAGTCTCCCACATCTTTTTCATCTGGCCGGAAAAGATGCCGGGGTCTCAACGAAGAGCCATGACCACGAAAGGAGTGGTAGTGGGGCTCCTCGACTCACCGGGGTGAGCCACAACAATAGACTCTGCCTGACAACCACTCCAAAGCTCCGTATTGTGCTGAGCGTAAAATCCGCACTTCCACCAAAAATGTTCGTGGCTCAAGAAAAGGTCTAGCAGCCGAAGCGGCCTTACGCAGCAGGAGCAGCACCGGCCGTCGAAGATTATGACGCCCAAGTGCGGTGGTATTGAGCTCGCTCCTCGTGCCAGCGTCACGCGCCGTTCGGCTCCCCACCATCATACGTTCTAGCACTTCAGCCAGTAAATCAATAATTTCTTTCATTGTGATGGCCTCATACTGATTGGCGCGACAAAGTATAAAGCAAGGACGACCCACGCACAGCGCACAGACCGAGTGGTCAGAGCCCGCACAGGACACAGAGCACAGAGCACAAAAGCCCTAAACACGCACACCACCGAGACACTTCGTTCACTTCGTCTTCATCAACAGTATTCGTTGCAATATGAAAACGGCTGTTTCCTGAGTGGCCAAAATGGGTTTGTCCTATGTCCTCTGTTCGAATCTCCAGCAGTTGTTTTTCGAGCTATGCTGCTAAACGAGGTGGAACAGTACTCTTTCAATTACCGCCGGCCTTCTTGAAACTTTTTCTTTCGCATTGCCGAGCTTTATTGGGGGTAAGGAGTGTACAATCCGAGCTCAGGTTTCTTGATGTAAATGGCATTTGCGATACATGGGCAGTGACCGAAAACAGAAGCATACATTACACTTCTTAGGCTGATCAGTAAAGAAAAGAAAAACTCTGCAAGCACTAGCTGTTGTAATGACCACCGTTAAGTCGTATTTAATGGGCACATAATTATGCGTGCATTCTTCTAGATGTGGCAGGAATATTGATGACATAAGGCATTTCAAAATGTTTAATCATGGTTTCGCCAGTGGCTTGCTGCTTCTTGTCCCGTCAAGCAAATTTATTAACCGGTAAAGCATTCATAATGAAGGCGAAGGCCCCATTTGTAAATTTTAAAGAGTTTTGAAATGTTGAAATCGCGGCTTCAGCAGTGAGTTGCAGCCGCAATAAAACACGATTTACGCACCTGTAAGCCGTTCGTAATGACGTCGGAAGGCAAAGTTATATTCTAGAAAGACCGGCGTAATATTAAAATCATGCTTTGAACGCTGCTTTACAGTTATTTGCAAAAGGAGAACCTCGTTTTGCTCTTTCAAAACACTCTTACTGAGATCAAGCTGTACATTTAGACCGCATCAGCTGCCTTTAGACCGGTGGTAGAAGCGCTAGACAAAGGATCTTATGAGCCCATTTTTCAGGCCCCACCGAGTTTGCTACGCACCCACGAACCTTTCTTTTTCCTCCCTCCGGCAGAGATCTTGCGACCAATTACCTTATTATTTTCTTTCCTGCTTTGGTCCTGGAAAGCTTTTTCACTACGATGTTTTTTTAATGTATGGACTGCTCTGAACACAGACATAAAAATATATCGAATCTTAAAACAGCGGGGCCGAGTTATCAAGGTGGTGGCTCCGGGTAATGCCGGCTAGTGCACTGCACAAGCACCTAAGCACACAGTGCCTGTTTGACGCTTGGCTGGTTGATGAAAGATCGTGGTAAAAAAAAATCGCGCAAAAATAAGACATAGGAAAAGAAAAACGCGACATGAGTGCTGAGTAGCATCTTCTCTACTTCCTCAGCATTAAACTGTATGGAGTTTAATGCTGCCGCTGCCGTGTTCGTGCAGCCGTGCTTCTGGGCTAAAACATGGCGGCCGCTATGACGTCGGTGCAACCCACGTAGATATCAATTCCAAGCGAGTACGTTTAGAAATTCACATACACCAGCAAACATATAACTGCGTTCCAGAAAATATTTTTGCTTGGAAATACACTCCAGTCAGCCTATAATGTTGTTTCAGAAAAGAGTAACGTGGCAGTTTGGGCATGTTGGTAGTGCATCGCACACAGGACGAGGACACTCATGCATGTCTCGTCGTTTCTTTCCTTGTGTCCTCGTCCTGTGTGCGCTGTTCAATCCTGTCAGGAAAGACCTTCCCGTGCGTATAACTTTGCTAGCGGGATAGAAGACAGCCTCATGGAATCTCAGAATTCTGAAGCGTTAATTAAACACGAGAGCAGCGCACGCAGCAGCATGGCTGACAGCGCCCCAAGGTGTATAACCGTTCTTCCCTTTATACGAAAAGATGGAGCAAACTTTGCCTGGCCCTGCTGCCATGCTCACAAACTTTGCCCCTGTGTATGCGCAAATACGCTGAAGTGTTCTTGCTACTTGTCTCTGATGATATCGAGTGTCATCCTGCCCCATGAACTATCGCTCAAGTACTGCGAATCAGTCCGAGTGGTCAAGTGATATTAACGCGACAGCGTTCAGGCTCCCGTTCTGCAGAAAGTCTGGCGTCGGCATTGTAACCGAAGCAGCCACCTAGGTCATGTGATCTTGTCACGTCCTCACAACCTGCCCAAGGTTGCAGGTGGCAGTGAAATTAATTATTGGTCGTGAGAGGTTGCTCGGGAAGCGCAACCTAGGTATAAAAAGCCCCACCGGTGGCTGTATTTGAAACAACCACCTGCCGGGGCAGTGGAGCATCGCTTAACCGCTGCTGCACTGCGCCAGGAGTGCGATGAGTGCTCTCCGCAACTATGAATGTAGAACAGAAAGTGACCGTGTCTTAAAGGAGGCCACAAACTCAAAGGATACTCTAAGGATATCACAGGCCACTCAAGACACACATTAACGCTATCGCGTCGTACCATTAGGCGGAGCTTAAATGTCCCCTGATGTTTATTGTGTCGATATGCTTTAAAAATTACTGCAACATTTGATCTTGCCAAAGTTCAGGCTGAAATGCAGTGAGATGTTAAAAGATATTTAATCTGCCGAACGAAATATTGAAGCGGAGCTTGGTGAATATTACGAAGGTCTTGAGGCCCTTAAAGAATAGATTCACGTGACAAACAACACTGAGCATGACCTTGTCACTGTTGAGGACACAGCAGCGCAACTGTATGGCGATCTTTTCCGTAACCCCCCCCCCCCCCCCCCCCCTCTAATGTGTGGTCAGGAGAAGAAAAAAAGTTTTCCCTCTCGGCTAGACGGTTTAAAAATACAGCTAGACCGCATAACCGAACCTTTCACAGTATTCCCGTTGGAAGTGAATAATAGCAGGAGAGGGAAGGAAAGCCACTCGCTGCGCAGTCTATTCCTATAGACCGCCCATTCACGCCTGACCTTGACACGTATACCTACGGTATAATATTCCATCCGCCCTAATTCACTCAAATTGCTTCTTTATTAAACTTCTCTTCGCACTGGAGGTGCATACGATTCATCGCTTAGGGACCCGAGCACTGCCACGCAAACTCGCTCTTACTTGTTAATCATATTTTCACTGGCTTCATTCTCTTCTACCGCAACCGGGCTGCCAGTATACCAGCCATAAAGCGAATCTATTCCTACAATCACTTGATTCTCGCTGTCATTTTTCTCGCGTTTGCCAATTCAATTAGGATTACATGCGTTATACCCACTTGCACAATGAAGAAATTCAATCCTTTCTATCGCTGTGCCCTCATTGGTCGTTCTGGAAATGTCGGAATCATTTATTGCCGCACTAATCACTCTCCAGAAAGTTCTTAGCACGCACATCACGGGACTGCTTTGCCTTCACAGAATCATAAGTATACGCGTTTGAAAGTCATGAATCCATTCCAAATCTTGTAAGCTAAAACTGTGTAATTAAGAGCTTAATAATTCGTACTTTGTCTTTCTCCTGCGTTTCTTGTTTCTGTTTAATCAGTGATACTTTTTGTAGCCCGTCCGTTTCTGCAATGCCGCTTGTTTTTTTGGGGTACTCATTAATGAGACTGAATGAAAAAACTGAGAGATTGTCTCAGTCCTAATGCACTGATAACACTAAAATATTTTAATGCTATAGCAGCAGAAGCCCCATGGGGCCAATCTGTGTTGTCGGTCATAAACTCCGCCCGTTGGCTGGAGGCAAGTGACGTCACCAGAGTGAAGCATTTCCAATGGCTGGAGAGAAGTCACATCACCAGACCATAAGTCACGTCAATTCTGTTACTGACATCAGTAGCTGCTATTGCTATTGCAATGTCATTAGGTACCCTTGTGAATTTTTTTTCCTTTCCGCCCCATCTCGTGCTGCAGGAACGATCAGCTAAGTCTAACAAATCATTCCGTTGCACTTTTCCTGCCTCTTCCTGCTGGTTCCTTCTCTCAGAGCATTTTTCTGTCTGAAATGATGTTTGATATTGTACTCAGTGTTTCTGTCATTAAAACGACAGAAGGAAATAGATCTGAAATCAAGAGGGCATACAAGTGGTGAGCCCCAAGCGTTCTGACGTAAAGCATATTTAAGTACGATGGCTCCCGTTTTAGTTGAGTTACGGCTAGACGATCAGTAAAGGGCCTTTGGAATCGGATGTTCAGCACTGCTGGAGACGTGTTACGAAGCGTGGTCGTGTACTAAGGAGCCAATTTTGAAACTGCGGCTCCATATTTGACATCACCTGGCTTGCGCTCAGGAGTGGGGTTTCTTGTAAGAGGAAATGGGCTCGTCGTGTCTTCAGAGTTAGAGTGCTCCCTCTAAGAGAAACAAGTGCGAATAAACGCAAGCCAAGATTTCACTAAAAACGATGTACCAAATACTTAGCATGGCAAAGTCCTGACGGCATCACTTAGCTGCGCACTCTGTAACTGCATGCTGCATCCATGTCGCCTAAAAATAAAAAAAAATAAAACTCTGTATTCTGGATAGAAATGACACCTCAGATGTATCGTAAACGGAGTAGGGCAGAATATAAGTGCCAGAAGTGTCAAATTTGATTAATGTGCATTAGTTAAACGACATAAGGAAGTATAATATAGGGAGATCGAGCTGACTGTAAAGAAGGAAGGTAGCCTGAATGTCTGCAAGAGGAAATTAGCCATTGCCAAAAATTAGGCGCAGGCCTTGAGAGACAACGAGGACAATGCGTGACCAATATGGATACAATACGTAAAGCACCCAAAGAAGTCTACAGATTTATGTTCAGTAGCCGGAATATTAAGGATGCTAATGACAAAGAGACTAGTATGTAGGATTTCGACATCTGAGAAATAACGAAGAGGAAGTGCGAAAAGCTCTGCAAGCAAAGCAAACGAGAAACGTGGCAGGTGAGAATCAGATACCTGCGCGTTTGTTGAATTACAATGGGGACATTTCTCTTCACTTTCCCTTATACACAGTGCCTCACAACATATAGCGCATCAGACTCTTGGGGAAACGATAAAATTATCTTAGTCTACATGAAAGGGGACGCCAAGATTACAAAAACTTCCAGATCGAGCAGGTTACTATCCGTTGTTTGCATGTTAATAACTATGGTAATCGCAAATCGAATTAGATATACATTAGAGCTCAGCCAACCCAAGAGCCAGGCTAGCTTCCGGAAAAGCTGCTCAACCATAGACCAGATTCATCTCATCAACGAGGAGATAGAGAATTGAGTAGAATATAACCGACACTTACAAAGGGCGCTTCACGTAACTTTTGCAAAAGCGCTACCACGCAGCTCGGTGAAACAAACCGACGTCTTTATGTGTAGATTCGTCTGGAGTTTCCACAGTATTTTTGAAATTACATAAGATTAGTTATGCAATATCTGTAATATTTATTAAACGCCCAAGAGCCTTTCGTAAAGTTGCAGAGGGCGTTCAAAGGAAGGCCGATTCCTATTTTTGCTGCAAAATATCACCTACGTGGTCCTTTCATTAGCGTTTGTAGAAAGCCACGGAAACTAAAAAGAATAACGTGATTGCGCTTCTGCGGTGTCGCATTGTTGTGCTGCAAAACGCGCTTTGAACGAACGAAGTGTTTCGCATCACTAGCTCTGGCTATACAAAGCCTGCAATTTCCACCCTTTACGAACACCTTCTGCAGAAGGTGAAATGCGCAGCAAAGAAAACGAAGAATAGTGACGAGGCAGCTATACTTGTTATACCGTATTTTCAATAAGTGCCACGCAGCCTGAAGAAAAGGCCAACAGATATTACGTTAATGACCAGCCCCTTGAAAGCTTAGTTACATGTGCGGGGTGCCGGTGAAGGCAAGAGATTCCTGCTCTAACAAGAAAGAAGTCAGTGCACGGAATGTGAAAGGAAGTCGTCTACGAGATACCTCTTACGGTAACATTGACAGAGCAATGACAGGAGGATGCTTCGGTGAACGAACTAAGAAATCTTAAGGAACGCCACGAGCAATTCTGGTGGGTTTCTCGCAGAACATTGCAAGCACTGTGAAGGAAAATCTGAATAGAAAATACCAACTGTTTAGCACGTGCAAAAGAAAGCTTGGAAAGGTAGATTATCTAAGCGTTATTTATCTCCAAAGCAGGAGTCAAATGTGTAATCTCACCTTCGGTTTCACTTGTAGAAAAAACGTCCTGATTTTGAAGGCCGTATTCTCACTGGATTGACACTTTCATAGGGATCCGGATACTTCGCCAAGCTGGTTTCTGTTCGACTTAGCTTGCACTTCGTTTGCCATCGCGCTTTTTCGCAACGTGTTATCAGCTGTTCTTAACGCTTTGCCTTCAATGTGTCTTCCCATTTGGCACTGCTTTGTTACGATCTGTAGCTGCAGTTTACATAGGTTGTCTGTTTAGTTCTCATCATTTGTTTCTGGTTTGCTACGATTGTTCTTAGCTGTTAACAAAGGTCGTTTTTGTTGTTGTTTTTCTTATACACCTTTGTCTTTTCTTTATCGCTTCTATGACTATTCACTTTAGTTTTTACTGCAATGCTTTGTTGCCATTTTCGGGTTCCGGGTGACACGTTGCTACCTTCTTCCTTACTTTTTTCTTTTGGTTGTTTTTGTAGATCCTCGTTTTTACCGCTGCTTGCTGTTTGCTGATACTTCCTTCGCAAAACTGGGTTAGTGACAAGCCTTCTTGCAGGCTTTCTTGCCGATTTTGTAGCCTACATGGTTAAAAATGCCACTTTTGGTTGCTTAATGGTTTGCGCACTGAATGACGGCTTCGGATACATATCTGTACTTTCCTCAAGCAATAAAATTAGTTGGTAGTCAACAGCCTTTCTATCGATATGTGTTCCTTCGTCGTCATCTGGTCCTTTTCACGCTGCTCTTAGAACATTCCTTCGTCACTTGCTTTTTTCTGCACATCACTACACCCAGCTTAAGGTGGGCTAAAAGGCAGCCGGTTTACGGAAAAATTAGTTTTGACTTCCGGTTCTAGTTCTTCACCAATAGGGTAACAGAAAAATGCAATTCTGTTGTATTTTAATTAGTTACAAAAGCAGCAGAATTGTCACCAAGAGGTCACCAACACAAAGTGGAATTTTATCTCCTTCTTCATTCAGTATTCAGCACCTTGCTCTTAACAGCGCCCACATGACATTTTAGCGCTCAGTCCAGCTCCAAAACTTATTCTAAAGAAGTTCTTGAGTGCCGCACTGCACGCTTATTACAGCAACAGCGCCACTACGAACTACTTTCCCGCTTGCTAGGTACTTGGCGGTTATCCTTCATGATAATTAGAAGCCGCAAGAGTCTCTAGCGACGGTAATGTCATGAGGGCCCGATGTTTTTTTTCTTAGTTTGCTGTGTTACTTCTAGTCTCTTGCGTCTTTCAGAAAGTAGCAAAGGTACTGACAAAAGAAACACCATCCAGTCTGGCTAGGAGTTTTGCTGCACCTAGGTCTTTTATTGCCTCTATACATTCCCCTTATGAGTGAATGAAGTTATTCAAGTTTGAGGTGTAATTTTTATTGGAGATAACGCACCGAAAGCAAGATAACGAGAGGTTACGTCTTAACAGAGCTCTAACGTGCTTAACTTGACCTTGCGAGAAGAAACTTTTGAGCCTAATTAATTATAAGCTTTAAATTATAAGCTCCATAGAGCTTTCGATGTGCTTCTTATTCGGCGCGTTACGATCGACGTCATCCGGCGGCAGGTTTCAGAGGAATTCGGGCGTGCAAAAACGTCAGTTTTGAATATTCTTGGCTACCTGCTACGCTAACGCGTCTGCATGTTTTATATACTGAGTGCTCCTGCAAGCGCCGCATGTTTCATGTTACGAATTGGAACAGATTAGCATTTTCTACTATTATTAGAAGAATATTTAGGTTTCTCATCTATAATTCTTATTTCTGCGTAAAAGCAGCCTGTAAAGTGGATTTTCACAAGAATACCATTTTTTAGCGAGGAAACTAGTTATGAGCATCCCTTTTGCCATTATAAGCCGTTTCCAAATGTACCAGCTGTTTCATTTTCTGGTACATGTAAATTGTATGTTACTTCCTAATAATTGCATAGCAATACATTCTCAGTTATCATTTTCTTTACTGCACGAGCGAAAATATGCCGAAAAGTCGAAAAAAATATGCAGTCTTCCAATTTCTCAGCTCCGCATTCACAGTCACATTTCAGTGCGAAAGCACTAGTACCCGAGGTCAGTGCTTCGCGTAATGCTTGACCTTGAGAGTGACCTTATGCAAACCATAAATAAAATAAAGATTGCCGCGACTGTGATTCGAACCCGCGGTGGCGCGAAAAGACAAGATTCACTGGCCACTGCACGAGAGCAGAAGGCTAACGCAGCAGCCGATCTCACCTCGAAGTAAACTGCAACATACTAAGGCGGTGTACGTTGCACATCGTCTTCTTCATCAACTAATAATACTCACGAATTAATATTCACCCTTCGCGCTATGTGGCGATAGTGACAGAAAGATGTGCGCTCCGTGTGTTGGCGGGAAAAACTTTGTGGCAGAGAAACGGCACTATAGCAAAACGTGTTGGCGTTGATACCATTACTACAGAAATGCGGCACTGAAGCATAGGTCACCGGCGTATATCAAGTAAATTGGCAGTGACGATGAAAAGTTGAAGATGCGTATAACTGGCTCCCAAGGTCAGCGGACACCTCAGTCGCACTTTTCGGTGCGTGGCATAGTGTCCACCTGTAAAAAAATGCTTTGACACTATACTTCGGGTTCAGCGATGCTAAACTGCCAGCCAATATTTTTTTGCACTTCTGGCATAAATGTAGCAAAATTCCAATACATAACCCAGCAAAACTATAAACTCTTTACAAACGCACACGCTAAAAGACTCACATACACATAGCCATAAGCGCGCTCCGCAAATGCAAACATACAAACACGCGCACCACAAGGCAAATTCCAGCTTTCAATTTTGTAGATAGTGAACAAAATGCTTTGCGCAAACAATAAGAGGCCGCAGAACGTTTTTACTACGTACCGCCAGCTGAAAACGTTTATGGGATGCGTGAGTTCCGAATAAAAATTTATAAGGTCTATTCCCGGCCGATCAGTTTGTTTGTTTTTTTCCTCGAACACTTGTGTCCCGCAAATTTCTGACGATGCCTGTGCATAACGTATGAAACAAAAGGAATGTTTACCTGTTCGTCTTGCGCGTCTTGTTAAAGCAATACGCGCTCCATCCAAGTGGATACTGCGAGTGCTAAGTACATTAATGTCCGTCAAAACTGGGATCGTGCTTCTGTGAAAAGCTCGGCCACTCATGCACCCTGGTACCGATCTGATAGTGCATTGCTCTGCATTCGGGGACATCGAACATGTTGAGACATTAGGCTTCTTCTATGCGCCGTTCTGCAGGAGCGCTAGCAGATCAGTTCTCTGACAGGCTTCCCGAAAATAGAGCCCCGTCCCCGGTATACTTCACACGTCGATGTTAATCACATTTTCATGCATTTCCGATATCTCGGGACCTGCTTAGTGGAGTGTAAAGCGTTAGATAAGCGGATGCTATCCTCGCCTCGAACGAGAAAATTAAGCATTTGCTCTCCGGTGAAACTCGGTGTGGAATTCTTTCTCATTTTTTTTTTTTTGCAACACGAGGTGACCCAGTTTGTTTAAAGGTCTCGAGATCGAGCGCGAAGAAAGAGGGAGCCCGAAGGTCCGATAGAGCGCTTTTCCGGATTGCGCTGTATCGATTTTCGGATGCCTGCTACTACAGACTTGGCTATTTTATGAAGCTCAGGCAAACAGGTCCCGTCCCCTGGCGAGAGCGCAAAATTCATGCAAACAAGGCCGCCGCTGAAAGGCGCTGTGATAGCAACGACAGTGTATCAAAAGCGGAAGAAGAACTGTGCTGCGACACTAAATAAAATAGGAATAACCCACAAAGGATGTGAGGCTGTGAGCGGAGGCATGAAGACACTTTATTATAGCACGGCGATTTAACGTCCAGCATATATCGCGCCTAGTTGACCAAGGCAAGCTAGTCTTACAGCTGCGCCGACGACCGCCAGGCTCTCCAGGGGGGTTGTGAAGGGAAGGAGATGTAGTGACTGTACAGCGCGACAGGCAAGAGAAGAGGGAGTGGTCTAGATTGGTGTACAGAGTAGGGCAGTTCGGACAGGAGGGGTCAGAAAGAGCACGGAAATGGAATAGCCATGAAGGTGCAATGAGAGTGCCGGAATTCTAAGAAATATATGTGTTTGGACAACGGTGAGATAGGAATGGGGGCGGGGTTGTTATCAGTGTGAGGTCTTAAGTAATTGGCAGCGTTTCTTAATTGTGTATTTATAGGCCAACGTCTCGTCCTGTGTGTCGGAGGGCTTGACCAAGGAATCACATGCACCCAGATGGGAATACGGGGCTGGCTAGCTGATGAGTTAGGTAGCCCATTTATTGTGGTCCCTGCATGACCAGAGACTCACCGAATGGTGACTGAGGAGTTAGCCATAAAGTGTTGAGCACGATGCCAACGTGTCAACGCCGACAGCCTGGCACCGACAAATTTATTAAACCGACGCCTGGTTTTATCAAGTCGGCGGAAAATAAATATTAACCTGCTGAATTCTCCGGCTGTCAGTCTGCTGGAGAACACTAATGTATCCGCTCAACTGTGCCAGACTCTGAGAAAATGAGAAACAATAGTCTACGAGAATAAGCTCAGAGAATAATCAAATCACCGGAAACAGTGGATGGAGTTCTAAAGAGCTCGTTGGTCATTGCGCATCGTGTCATCGCCGCTGTGGAAAGAAGCACCTTGCTGCCCATCGCGAAACTACATGTCTGCCTGACGTTGTACAGGAAAACAAAATGTAGAAAAAAGCGGCATGGGAGATATCTCTGCTACTCTTTCAGCTGCTCAAGTCGTTTAGTGAGCAGCTCCAAGTGATGATAATGAACCATCTAGCATGCACAGAGTAAGCTCCGCATACAGGAGGGCTTCGGAGGAGATGTGCCGGCCAGCCTGATCGGGATCTAGTTTGCCGTGTGACAACACCTGCGGGGGAGCATAAGAAACGGCATATCGATTTACTGCGCCACGACTAAAAGCAAGCAGGGCCGTGGTCTTAGTTTCTGCGCAGTAGTCTGCCGCGCGTTCCTTCTTGCACATGCAAAGTTGCACGTGCATTAAGCCTTCAAAACGACAATGCTGATGTTCTGAAGCTCACAAAGGGCAGCAAATATCAGAGATCAGGGATTCTGTATGCGCATAAATTCACTTCAAACGATTATGTCATGTAAGCTTCATTTATTCATTTATGTATTCTATCACTGGCGTTATTCTGCGCATCGTTATATACGATGCGAACCGCACGTAAAACATTTGTTCGTAATATCTATAGGCTTCGGGCTCGTGGTGGTGATGCGCGCCACAAATCGCTCCTATTTCACCTATCACATTTCGTGTCCAAACGAATGTACAAGAATGTACTAATTTTTAGAATTTACGAAAGCACACGATCCTGACGCGATTAAAAACCTGTGGTACACGCACAGCTCGAAGTTATTACGAAAGGCTGAAGGCAGAGGGCGCTTCCCCCAAGTTGCCCAATTCGCCCGCTAGCGAAATGACGTTCCATACCTGACATCCCATATCGCCAACACGACGGCAGAAAGCGTAAGTCCTACCTGCCGTCTGTGAGACATGCTGGAGGGGTCGGTAGTGCACCACTGAGCGCATCACTGGTGCTGCTTCTTTCGTGCACAAAAAGAATGCCATCGGCACATTTCATACCCACCCTGAATGTGGGCGTCATCTCTTGCTTGCTTCGACCTTTTTTGAGGGGTAGGGTCACTTCTAAAGCTTTGTCAGCGGATGTTTGTATACGCCTTCAAATATTTGGGCTTTGCGCCTTTTCCAATCGAGGGCAGCAAGTTTTGAGTCCTTGATATTATAAAAAAACAAAAAGCACACGAACGGGTTTTACGTGCAATATTCCGGCGATAAGTGGGAATACACGTAAATAGATACTATAGGCGGTGCAATTCATAAATGTAAGCTAGTGCGTTTTGATTTGAAATGTGTCGGAGCTTCATGAAAGAGTTCGCCAGTAATGCGTGCAAAAAGGGAGCACCCATACAGAAATCATACTTTTCCACAAACCTACATGCATGTATACCGACGCGAGAGTGCATACACTTCAGTCCACGGGATGCAGCAAGCGAAAGAAAATATATACTTAGTACAACTTCGTGCGTTGCAAAAACTAGAAGACCAGGACATTCATCCTCATACGTTCACTTCCGCAGTCCTTAACGTAGAGATCTTCTGGAATGCGGAAATCTGGGTGAGTCGGTTGTCAACTGTCTTATTGAAGAACAGGGCGAAAGACGACGGACGAGTAGAGGCGAGACAAACACAGCGCTGACTAACAACTTATTTCTTTCCTCAGAAGGCACTGTATTTATGAGAAAAAAATAAAAACAGCGCATACGCTAAAAACTCCGGAACTAAAAAAGTAAAATAAGAACTTTAACCGACACAACCTTGTCAAACACGCGTGCCGTCGTCCCTCACAGAGCAGCAATATGCAAGTCCAAGTACGTCACCACAATTCTTGCAAAAACAATAGGCAATGCCTTGCGAGAATATATTGCAGAAACGCAACCTCATTTTTATGCAGGCTCACTGAGCGTTTTCTCTGCACTAATTCCCCCTTCATCTAGAATAAGAAATGCTTCCATCACTTCACGCGACACTTGGTTTGATTTAGGGTACAGTATATGCGCGCCATTCGAATCTGGTTGGCAGCCGGTGCAGTATCGGCAGTGCAGAGCTGGATTAGAGATCTTATGTATACAGCCCATAAATTCCAAACATTACGCAAGAAAAAATTCACCTGTAATGCATGGTGGTGCAAAGTAGAGAAGAATGGATTCAGATGTGTCGCGCTCTTCAAAAGCTTGCCAGAACACGAAGCGCTGTGCATTTTACTTCAAAAACATAGGCAAAAGTTTTTTAAGGGCTGGAAACAAACTTACTTTTAAAAAACGGGATGTTAGCTACTGTATAAATCCCATCACGTGCTTGTGCACTTGATCAAAGCTTTTTTGTTAGTTTAGAAATGCTTGATATTATGTTAGTTGTTTCATTTCGTTCTAAAGTGTCAAAAGAATTGTTTCTATGTACGTTTCTCAAGAACTTGTTGTTTTCTTATTGTTTGTTTCCTGCAGCACGTTGCTCACAATGTTTTGCCTACAGGACTTCAAGAATTGGTTAATGCTGGCTTACTAAAATAGATTATCGCTGTCGAATGAAAAAATTGCAGAGGAAACTTGAGCTCCCTCTTAATTGTATGACGCGATTGTGTTAATGGGTTAATGCCCAAATATGCGGAATTTGTTCATTCTCTACATTACATTAAAAGGTCAGTGGGAGTCCTTATAGCACTCCTGGAGGACTGAAGTAGCGGTTAAGCGATGCGCCACAGCACTTTGATGGCAGATGCTGCCACTAATTGCACTTCCCGAGCAACCTCTCGCGACCTGTCATAAATTGAATTGCCACCTGGCAAGGTGGTCAATTTGATCATAATGCGGTGGGCAGGTTGTGATGACACCACAACGTCACGTGACCTAGATGGCCCACCTAGTTTGCTTCTCCGGGGGTTTTCCGCTCACAACGCCGCCGACGACGACGACGCCTGATTTTCTGCAGCACAGGAATCTCGACGCTATAACGTTAAAACTGGCTACATTCATAGAAATCGGGGCATCATATGCTAGAAAAGCGTAAAACTGAAATGTAGGTATCGCAGTCGCTGGCCGTTGGCCATATAAATCTGTGGGGACATCACGATAGTTCATTGAGCGTGGATCTCTGAGGCTGTGCTACACCACAATTAACTGCACAATGGTGATCATGGAGACCTGTTGCGTATTGACGTCGCTATTTAGAATCAAGTGGCGGGAAGAAATACATTAATTAAATCACATTTGCACAAAAATAAATGTCTCTTTTAGTGCTAAATAAGCAACTTAGGTAGAAATAATCACGGAATGCATTTTCACTGACAGCAAATATCGTGTGGAGTTGTGCCTAGCGTTCCTTTAAATTTTTCCCATTGTACTACCCATTTGCAGGTCAGGCGCGGGAAGAATTCAATGCATATTCTGTGACTCTCGAATGGACTCTATATTTTGTTAATTATTTTAGCTATCATGGTACAGTGTTGCAAACGTCAGCGATAGTGTAAGCAATCACGTTCTGATCTCAGCTTGCATGCCGAAAGCGAGCAAAGGATCGTAAAGCACGCGGAAAGGAAGGTTCAGACAACGATTATATTATTCAATTGAAAGCTATCCATTCCTGTGGAAGGTATTTTCTCGTACGTGCACACACACGTACACTGATGGTTTGGAGCTGAGAAGCTAGAACGGTGAAATGGCTTCTCTAAGAAAGCTCGCCTCACAAACCAAAAGTGAAGTTTCTTCTCTCGAGGTGTACATACAATTTATGTAGTGTTGCATTTGGGTTGCAAGCCCCAAGGGTAGCGTTGGCCTGGCGGCCTGGGGCAAAGCAGGAAACATCCGAAGGTCCCGGCAAAGGATGAGTCGACTGGCAACAGAACAACTTGTTTATTCTGGCATCTCACAAGAGCAGCCGGTCAGGGCGACCACGTTACTCGCAGGAAGAAATCGAAGTCTCTCGTTGGCGTCCGGGGCAGCCCCCTTTATACCCACGGAGTCGAGGGCAAGAGGGAACGGCTTGGGAAGAGTCATCCGATACGGCGACGCTTGAACATGTTCAGGCGTGACGGGCGCGTCCGCCAGGCCGGCGCCGGTCAGACCTCCTCGCCTCCCAGTTGGAGAGCTCCTCTCCCCGGCTGCCGCGCTTTGACAAGCGTGGGCAAAACATGCACACACACAAACACGCACGCACGACGACACGTGGCACTGAAACCTGCCTGGACGCGCTTGGCGGGAGGCGTTGCGGCAGCGATGAACGAAGCCGCGGCATCCGGTGCATCCGCGCCGGCTATACCGCGCGCTGTAGGCGAGACGTAACAGACCGCCCCGCCGGGAGAAGGAGATCCCGATGGTCAGGGGACTGCATCCGCTGTCCAGAGGGATGTCGCTCGATGATGCTCATAATCGAAACCGGTGGTCCCTCGACGTTGCTTGAGCGCAGCGCACAGAGAAGGCCTCGTTCTCAGGTTCAGGTTCATACAGGGCACTGCAAAGTGACTTCGGGAGAGTTGCCATTTTTGTGCTCGTTCCCAGCAAGCGTTAGAACTACGCCGAAACGCAACCGCTCAGTCAGCAAGCACGAGACAACCCTCACTAAGCTCTGCCAGGCTCTTTCCCCTTTTATACTACTGCCTAGTTCCTTACAGTAGTCAAGCAGCACTCAGAACGCGTCCACAAATTGGAAAATTGCACTAGAAAGCACATAATCACTTTGAAACACTAAACAAAAGCAATATGTTAAAAATCCTGCCTCAGGAAGAAAACATCAGTAACCAACAACTTTGAGGCGGATTCCTACGTTAGGGGCTTCGACTTAAGCCATCGGCGTTACCGTTGAGACTCCCCTTTTTGTAACGCACCTCAAAGGAATATTGTTGCAAAGCGAGGCTCCAGCGCAGGAGGCGGCCATTTTTGGGAGATATGGTCTGCAGCCATTGGAGAGGGCAGTGATCCGTCTCAATGATAAACCTCGAGCCGGCTAGGTAGCATGACAATTTCTGAACGGCCCACACGAGACACGCACACTCTTTCTCGGTGGCGCTGTACGCCTGCTCACGACAGGTCAGCTTACGACTAGCATACAGGACGGGGTGTTCCACTTCTCCATTGTCCCTTTGGCACAGTACAACGCCCATGCCTCGCTCACTAGCATCGCACTGAACAACGAACCCTTTGGTATAGTCTGGCGATCGTAGCACAGGCTGGCTTGTTAGGGCGCTCTTTAGGGCGCTAAAAGCTCTCTCCTTTGTCTCGCTCCAGACGACTGTTTGGGGCTCTGTTTTTCTTAGAGCATCCGTCAGGGGAGCCGCGATATCGGAGTACCTGGGGATGTACCTCTGATAGTAGCCGGCGACACCTAAGAACGACCGAATATCGGTCTTCGTGCGCGGTTGCGGGAAGTCTCGCACAGCGGCCACCTTTATTTCAGAGGGGCGGCGACGACCCTGTCCAATCACGTGACCGAGGTAGACAACCTCGGCCTGTGCTAATTGGCACTTGGGAGCCTTGATTGTCAAGCCCGCTTCGCGCAGGCGGGTTAGCACTGCCCGCAAGTGTGCCATATGCTCAGACCAGGATGCAGAGAATATCGCTACGTCGTCTAAATACGGTAAAGCGAATTCTTCCTGTCCCCGCAATACTTTGTCCATGAGGCTTGAAAAGCAGTATGGCGCGTTCTTCAAACCAAAACTCAAAACTTTAGGGCGGAATGTTCCCATTGGTGAAATGAACGCCGCATACCTACTAGCCTCTTCTGTAAGTGGAACCTGCCAATAACCCCTGACAAGATCTAGGGTGGAAATAAACTGAGCGCTACTAACTTTCTCAAGGCGCTCCTCGATGTTAGGGATCGGATAAATTTGATCCTTAGTGATAGAATTAAGCCTGCGGTAGTCGACGCAAGGACGAGGTTCCTTGCCCGGTACCTCAACTAAAATCAAAGGGGAGGTATAATCACTCTCACCCGCCTCAATAACACCGAGCTGTAGCATTTTCTTTACCTCAGCCTCCATAATATCGCGCTGGCGGGGTGACACCCGGTACGCCTTGGATCGTACTGGCTCTGGCGAGGTAAGTTCTATATCATGAGTAAGGACAGAAGTCCTACCAGGCCTCTCAGAGAACTGACCTTGAAACTCTTGTAAGAGTTGGTGTAGTTCGGTTTTCTGCTCAGGCGACAGCGGTGCTTTAATGATTAAGTCACTAATGACCTGATCAGTGTCTTCCCTGTTCGTCACTGAGCCTAGTCCCGGAAGCTCGACCGGAAGCTCTTCTAACTTTCCCTTGTCGGGCATTTCCTCTCCAGTACCTGGTGCCTTCAACGCTACAGGCTCAATTTTATCCAGTTCTGACGTGCTCGGAATATCAGCTTGCTGCGCCTCCGACCCTTTCTCATTGTTCGACAACGTCGGCCCCGCAACTACCGCCTTTGCAGCGAGCTCCCGAACTCTCGGTCTGGTTAAGGCCTGAACGCTAGCCTCACCAAACAAAAGCCCCTTCTCGCGCAGGAGGTGATCGGACCTGTTCGAAAAAAGGTACGGGTACTGGGGGGGCAGCCTAGATGACACTACGGCCTCCGTCTCAAGTGCTCCGAAAGGTCCTTCAATAAGCACTTTTGCTACGGGCAGACACACGCTATGAGCTTCCAAGGCTTGCTTGATCCATGCGCACTCGCCCGTGAACATATCGGGTTCTACGTAAGAGGGGTGAACTACATCCATTGTAGCTGCAGAATCACGAAGCACTCGGCACTCTTTCCCGTTCACGAGGAAGTCTCGCATGTAAGGCTCGAGAAGCTTCATGTTCTCGTCAGTGCTACATAATGACAAACACACGACTTCTCTTTTTGTTTCTGGACACTGCGCCGAAAAGTGACCCGGCTTCTGGCACGTATAACACACGCGCGCTTGCCTCCTCTCGAACCGCTTTCTGCGTTCGGCTTCGGCTGCCGCCGTCTCCTTACGTTCGGTCGGACTGCTTTCACTCGCATCCGCACTACGCGTGTCCCCCCTTGCTCTCATGGGTGTGAACTTCGGCCTCTCAGACTTGGAGCCAAATTCACCCTTTTGACCGTCCTTAGCTCCGCGAGCCCGACGCGTCACAAACTCCTCGGCTAGCTCGGCGGCTTTAGCCACTGTACTAACGTCTGGCCTATCCAAGACCCAGTACCGCACGTTCTCAGGTAACCGACTATAAAACTGTTCCAGCCCGAAACACTGCAGAACTTTCTCGTGGTCACCAAACGCTTTCTCTTCTTTGAGCCACTCCTGCATGTTTGACATAAGCCTGTAGGCAAACTCTGTATATGACTCATTTCTGCCTTTTTCATTTTCCCGAAACTTCCGACGGAACGCCTCCGCTGACAGCCTGTACTTTTTTAGCAGACTCGATTTCACTTGGTCGAAATCCTCTGCCTCCTCTCTCTTCAAGCGAGCGACTACGTCGGCCGCCTCGCCGGGTAACAAAGTGAGCAAGCGCTGTGGCCACGTTTCCCGAGAGAACCCCTGCTTCTCGCACGTTCGCTCAAAGTTAACCAGGAACAAACCAATGTCCTCTCCAAGCTTAAACGGCCGCATCAGGTCAGTCATTTTGAACGATACCCGTTCTCCTGCACCGTGTGCCTGACTTCCATTACGAGCGCGTTCCATCTCTACCTCGAGACGCTTCATTTCCAAAGCGTGTTGACGGTCGCGCTCTTCTTTCTCTTTTTGTTCTTTACGTTCGCGCTCGTCTTTCTCTTTTTGCTCCCTCTCCTCAATGGTCTCAAGGCATTCCGACAGCTCGTCATCCTCAGCCTCCAACTCAAGAATAGCCCTTAGCAGTTCTGGTTTTCTGAGTTTGTCTGAGACATTCAGACCCAACTCTCTTGCAAGCTCCAGCAATTTCGGTTTGCGCAACGACTTCAAATCCATGGCTGCTCCGAATGCTGCTTTCTCTACTGCCTACTATTGTCTTGCCGCAAACTAACCCGGCAGCAACGACAACCACAATTACCAGCTCTGTTTCTGACACTAACAAAAGCCTGGCAAAACTCAGAAGAAGAAAGTCCCGCACTCACCAAACCTCGCAGCCAAGAATTCAGCGCAGTCGTTCCGCTGCAGGCAACCAGTCATCACACAGGGCTCGTTGCACTGCTCCCGGATGGTCGTTGTGCTGCTCAGCATACAGTTGACCGCATATCTTCGCTGCTGGCCTCCGTTGTCGGGATCTCACCGCTGGCAACCAGTTGTTGCATTTGGGTTGCAAGCCCCAAGGGTAGCGTTGGCCTGGCGGCCTGGGGCAAAGCAGGAAACATCCGAAGGTCCCGGCAAAGGATGAGTCGACTGGCAACAGAACAACTTGTTTATTCTGGCATCTCACAAGAGCAGCCGGTCAGGGCGACCACGTTACTCGCAGGAAGAAATCGAAGTCTCTCGTTGGCGTCCGGGGCAGCCCCCTTTATACCCACGGAGTCGAGGGCAAGAGGGAACGGCTTGGGAAGAGTCATCCGATACGGCGACGCTTGAACATGTTCAGGCGTGACGGGCGCGTCCGCCAGGCCGGCGCCGGTCAGACCTCCTCGCCTCCCAGTTGGAGAGCTCCTCTCCCCGGCTGCCGCGCTTTGACAAGCGTGGGCAAAACATGCACACACACAAACACGCACGCACGACGACACGTGGCACTGAAACCTGCCTGGACGCGCTTGGCGGGAGGCGTTGCGGCAGCGATGAACGAAGCCGCGGCATCCGGTGCATCCGCGCCGGCTATACCGCGCGCTGTAGGCGAGACGTAACAGTAGGGATTTCCGGACAATGTACGAGCCGTGGTTGCCTTAGAGAACAACTTGCATGGAGGTATTTCCTTCGCAAATAGCGCACCGACGTTTGCTACCGTTTCTCAGTTGCACCTAAGGTGCCTGGTGTTAGGCCCCAGTGGGATTCACCTTGCATGACAATACTCTTCTATTACCGTTGGCTATGCGCAACAAAAATCCTGAAGGAAAGGGTGGCAGAAGCAGCACGTCGTCTCCAAGGAAAAGAGAAGAAATTAAAGTACTACGAAATCCAGATCAACCTTCAAATTACTGAACTGACTTAGAGCGCTGGCATCAAACTTTACGTCACCCAGCACTGTTATTCAGAAAACAAATACAGTGCAACCCGCCCGCAATAAACCTGCCGATAAAGCGGATTGCATTCGTTGTAGCCTAAGTTCGTGGAAAGTGGGCTTCCCACATGAGAGCTGAAAATAGATAGAGAGATGTGGCGCTTAGTTTTCATGAAAGTGAAGTTACCGTGTATGATTTTTCAAAGCTGGCTCTGGGACGCACTCTACAGCTCGGTAATGTGACCCCCACTGAGCTGCCAGAAACTTGGTTAAGAGACGCGATGTAAGAAATTGCGAATAAAGTGGTGGCCAGGGCAGGTGTTCGTAGTCTGAACTCCTCGTATTCAACACGCAGGTGGTTTCCTCACCGTCAACCTGGCTGCTGGTGGTAGACCAGTCTTCACCAGATTGCTGTTTGTTCGTCTCTTTCCTTTCTCAGGTTATGCAGTCAAGAGGTTATGCACGTTATGCAGTCAAGACGACCCAAACTTAGTGGGCAATGAAAGCTGTCATTCTCTTCAGCAATGATAGTTAATAAACTTTTTAGGAGCTGCTGTTAACGTGCATGCTTATCACCTAAATTTGTATCTGATCTCATTCCTACTCTTATAATTTGTAGAGCGCATGTAGAAAGACGCTTTTTCAAGAATACTGCCTGTAAATTTTCGACTCGGGTCATGTAATTACAGACGCTAGATGACTATCGGCGCAGGAATGTTCCAGCTGTGACGCAGTAAACACTCTAACATCAGTTGGTAACTCCTTATGCTACAAAAGAAAAGAAACAGACGCTCATAGTTTTAGTACAAACGAACGCGAAAAACAGCTCGCATGCTCCCATGTCATTAAATACTAAATTTATTGTCTTCGCTGCAACACTGAGCTGCCATGTGGGTGCTTGCGTCAACGTTCGTGTACGCTGCCTTGGTGCACGCTTGTTACAAAAGAGCGCTGAAACGCGTTAACAGGTCCCTAATTGCGAAATAGACATTACGCGGCGACTGCATCTTGCATAACGTGGATATAATGCCCTCGTTTTGCGGACCGCACTGTAGAATAAGTTTCTAGCGCACTCGTACAATTTGCATCCACCAGTTTATTATTTACTGGTGCACCTGTGTTTATTATTATTATTATTATAATTTGTAGTTTAGCACAAGTCCACTTCATCGCCATGCAAGAGAATCGTAAGTGATTTGAACTTTAGGACATGAAGATGTTTCACCTTCCATTCTTGGCAGACTCAGTCGAACACCGTTCTGAAAACGCGGTACACGTGAGGCCATACCCGACGCCGAGCGAAATAAAGCCGAACTCTTTTAAATAATAAACAATTCTTCTAAGTGACAAGCAGCCGAAAGAAGATTTTGCGACATTGTGGTTTATGACGAGATTCTAACCAGCACCAGCGCAAAGAGAGCTGTTACGCTTCCTGATCCATAGACCACTCGGCCATGGCCGCAGTTAACAACATTACGTACTGTGTAATCTAACCGTTAGCCGTTAGCTACGTCTTGTGATTATTCCTCATTGTCATCTTCTTCCATTCTACCTGCCCTTTCCTATGCTCGGCGCCAGCAGCGCTGTCCCGTGGCCATACTATGGAGCCGGATGCGTCGACAGATAGAAAGGCGCGAGCACATCGCCAACGGCAGTTTTATACAGCCGTATACGAAGGCCTAGAGGAGCTAAGGCGACGGAATGCGTCCCTAAGGCGGATGAATGGCCGGCGAGGCGAGGGCTAGTTCTTCCCCTCAGCTTCTTACATTTCCTTTCCTTCTCCCAGGGAGCAACCTCACGTCTTGTCGGTTGTTCGAAACGTTGCTCTGCCCAAATTTTTCCCGGTTCCAAAGCTTAAACATCAAGTGGCTCAAAGGAGATTATCCTGCCTTAATCTTATTCGTACAGCCCTCCAGCAGTGCTCTCTCACAGGGCCTGCGAGTTAGCCAGCAGCGCTCCTCGTCTTGCGATCACGATGTCGACTGTTCAGTTCTCTGCTAATTCACGATCAGTGTTCGATCGTTGCAAGAACTATACAGCTCTGTGATACAGCTTGGTTGAACCTGGTTGGCCTTTCTGCCTGCGCTCGTTTACATCAAGTGAATGCTGGAGCGTCCTGTCGAAGTCGGAATGAGTCAGCTTTTGTAGACGGCGCTCACACAAACTAGTTTCCAGGAGAGCGGGAGGAGGCTTGATTGGGGTGTGTTGGGACTTTCTCAGATAATCTAATAAGTATTAAGACCACCTGCTCAGAGGCTCGCGGAGAGGGGCCGTCTTGTACTGAAAGAAGTTTGCTATCTTTAGACTCCCAGGAGGGAAGTCGGGGCATTGCCAAAGGAAACGCACCTCTTATCTATACCTGCACTCATTTTTTTTCACTCGCAAGCTCCGTGCGCGATTAAGCGGGCGAGAGAAAGTGCGCTTAGATATCATGTACGTTAAACTCACAAATAAATAATGCATGGAAGTGGCAAGGCAGGTTGCGTATTTTGCTTATTTTTGACGTTTGATAATAGAACCACAATGCCGATTAAGAAAAATTTAAAACAAGGCTCAACTTCAATGTTGGAGGCCATCCATTTTGAAATTTAACCTTCTCATCAAAAACGAAAAATGAAAGCTTTATTAGTCCATTTGAGTCAGTTAATTGTCCAATTGTTGATATATATCATGTACATACATAAAGTCCGCTTTACTGTACAGTCCAGCTCCAAAGAACCCACCGACGTATCTCTCACAGCTTTTCAATTAAAAATCTGTAACGGTTAAAAAAGCACCCTGCATAATGAAGTTCGTCTATGTAGTCGAGGGTTTGACGGCATACCGTCTGCTCAGAGACCATAGTGATGACGATTGCTGGTTACTGACCAAAGTCAAAAGATGAAAAGATGTTTCGGGAGCACTACGGCTCCCTTGTTCACTTCCCTTGTTGTCTATATAACATGAATACCAATGCTCTAAGACGCCAACGTAGCAGCACTGCAGCAATACAAGCGTTTATTCGTTATTTGCTTTTCTTTAGGAGAAAACATCTTATACCTCCTGATGTCCTCAGGGGGTCGCCCTGAAGTACTCGAGTTCAATCAGAGCTCTTCGCTTCTAAGAAGTCTAGCGCATTTTCTCGTTTCTCTTTTGCCAGTACTGAACTCCTCCGAAGCATAAGAACATAAGACCAAAGTTTCCAGTCACCGTGAAGATAGAAGATTTATCGCATTTTAGGTGAACGAGCTAACGCATAACAACTTTCTATGCAATTTGAAATCCAAAGCTTTCGTCACACAAAGCTTTCAACGTACTGTATAAAGTTAGAAAGCAGAGCATAGGTAGAGGTAAATCGCAAGCTTCAAGCTTCAATGCTGGATGAACATGAATGTGTTCTTTGTAAAATGAAGTAAAATATTTTTCCTCACTTGTTCAAAGTTTGTGCATGAGAATGCACAAAAAATGCATGAGAATGTGCACAGAATGCACTCAACCTTCTTCTTGTGTAAGTAAGAAGCTGTGTGTAAGGTGTGTGCTTCCAATACAGATACGGCAAAAAATAACTTCAGAGAAACGGTCTCTATGTGTACTTGTCTTATGTTCTCTAGTGAGGGGTTTTACCAGGTGTAACGTATTATTTACTTTACTTTTCCAGTTAGTCTGCGAGTGATCTCCCAGCTTACACTGCACGAACCAAATGCAATTTTTGTAGGGCATGTGTATTTTCTTTATTTCCTTCTTCCAAGCTTATGCAGCCGCAGGTCCCCTCTCTCGTTTCCATCTATCCTGACTTAGGTCGGGATCCAGCAGAATCCCATCGTGTGTCCTTGTGTTGTGTCTTTTTCAGTGCTGTCAAAGACGGTTGCAACTAAGGGTTCACCTGCATTTTTAAGATGTAATGCTGGGAGGAAGCTAAGGGAACCAGTAGGAATTACGCTTTTTTGATATTCTGACCTATTATGTTGTCCACAGCTACGTGCAGAGCATAACATTCAGCGGTAAATACATATTTTAATTTTGTGGTCTTACTATTATATAGCAATCACCTTGTGCAACAGTACTTCCGCCATATCGTTCTGTTTTTCAGCCGCCAGTATAAAGTTCTGCGTAGCTCGTATATTTTTCTTTTAGAACTACGTATTCCTGTAGTATGTGTTGGTGCGGTGTTTGCGCTTTAGGGAAGTTTCCTAATATGTAATGCATGAGAAAGGGAGGCTGTACCTGGGTGGTAATCAATCATATTTTGCGGTGGCATCAGGTAGGGTAGCTAGCATTCCTGTTTCTTGGCATATGCCATCAAAGCGTAGTAGTAAAGGCCTGGTGGATTGAGGTTTATTGCTAGTCAGTGTTTTCGAAGAGCACTTGGTAACTATAGGGTGACAGAGGTGTTTTGATAAGTACCTTATTTTCATCACGTATTCCAACGTAATCATTTTGCTTCGGTCTGAGAGGGGTCGTTCAGTTGTTTCTACGTGAAGACTATTTACTGGAGATGTTCTGTACGCGCCACTTGAGAGACGCAACCCTAGGTTTTGTACTGGATCCATTCGATTGGGGTACGGTGGCCTCACAGACTCGTATACTATACATCCATAACGTAACGTAGAGCGTACAACAGAGCAATAGATTTCTAAAACGCATGTCCTCTTGGACCCCCAGTGTTTTCATAAGAGTACTTTGAGTATGTTCAGAGATTTAGAGGCTTTCGTTTGAGAGCGTTTATGTGAGGTAGAAATGTAAGTGTTTTTCAAACGTAATGTCTAGACATTTGCGTTCATTTTTTACAGGTCATTTAGTTTTGTTTAAGTGCAAGGTGGGGTCTCTTTGTAGGCTTCGTTTGAGTCAGAACAGAACAGCTACTGTTTTCGGTGTGGAAAACTGGAATTCTTTGCTATCTGCCAATGTCACTACTTTGATTATTGTCAACTGTACCTGTATCTCAGATGTTGATACGCTGGATGATGTGCAGGCTATCTAAAGATCATCAAGATAGACTGAACATATAAAAGATTATGGGATTATTTTGCAAATGAAATTCGTTTTTAGAAACAAGGTGCTTAAAACTAAACATTTTGACAGATTTGCCGATCCTCAAAGCGGACAAGGGCAACTCAACAGTCGTTCTGGACAGACGGGACAACAAAGAGAAAATATCCACCATACTCAGCAGTCAAGAGTATGATAAATTGAATAAGGACCCCACAACAACTACCGAATCAATGCTAAACAAAACATTGAAAGAAGTATTCCAAAAACACCCCAACTTCCGAAACCTCTACCTCCAGTTAGTGAGAACCAATGGATCCACTCCAGCATTCTACGGCCTGCCCAAAGTCCACAAACCGGGGATCCCTTTGCGCCCGATTGTGGACTTCCGCTGTTCCCCCCTTCGCTCATTGTCGGAATACCTTCACAAACTCATATCCCCAATAGCAGGAAAAACAGCGACCCATATCCGTCATTCCAGTCACTTCATCGAACTGGCGTCCTAAGCCACCCTTGAGGCCGACGAATGCCTTGTCTCCTTCGACGTGGTTTCCCTTTTCACAAACATCCCCGTGGAGCTTGCCGTGACCGCTACCCGAGACACCCTACAACGCAACGACACACCCAGCGCACGAACCCCGCTGAGTGTAAATGATGTGTGCCGCCTCCTAGAGCTGTGCTTATCAAACACATACTTCTTGTCAAACGGGGAATTTTACCGATAAGTGAAAGGAACGCCAATGGGAGCCTCCATCTCTGTCGCCATGGCCAATTTAACGATCGAGCACATCGAACAACGAGCCCTCAACTCATTCCACCCGAAACCAAATATTTTCCTCGGGTATGTCGACGACTGCTTCGCCGTTATCAAAAGATGTGAGATTCAAAATTTCCTTTCTCATTTAAACTCCGTAGAAGCTCATATTCAGTTCACGCTAGAGGTGGAAGAAGAAAATTCCCTGCCGTTTTTGGACGCCCTTGTGTCCCGAAACCACAGTACCCATCAATTATCCGTATACCGCAAACCAACTCACTCAGGCCGGTATCTCCACTTCTCTTCGAACCACCCGACAGTCCATAAAGCATCAGTGGTGAAGACGTTGTTCAGAAGAGTTGAGACACACTGCAGCAGAGAACTTGACAGAAAAAAAAGGAACAACGCACGATATTCAAAGAATTCATCATGAATGACTACCCAAAAGATTTTATTCAAAAAACCATTCAACGTCCAAAACACGACAACTTGCGCCAAGAAATCAACCCACAAAAACCAACTCCACCACCAAAATACGTCACTTTACCTTTTGTCGGAGGTGTCAGTGAAACCATCGCCCGAATCTTGAAAAAAAGGGGGTCTCCAGGTTGCGCACAAGCCCACGAACACTGTTGCGTTTTGCCTACCTGTTCCCGAAGACCGGCCGCAGAGAGAAAGAACCCAAGGCATTGTCTACAATATTCCTTGCGCCGACTGCGACGCAAGCTACATCGGCGAAACCAAAAA
The DNA here is from genome assembly GCF_052857255.1 of Amblyomma americanum. NCBI lineage: Eukaryota > Metazoa > Arthropoda > Arachnida > Ixodida > Ixodidae > Amblyomma > Amblyomma americanum. The sequence continues at coordinate 5,441,792 of NC_135502.1, read as the reverse complement.
TCTCAACGAAAGAATTCGGCAACATAAAAACGACGTCCGCAAGTTAGCAAGGGAGCGCAAGCCTGTAGCCGAACATTCCGAGGACTCAGAGCATAGAATCAACTTCGAAGAAACCCGCATCCTCGGAACGGAAACAAATTACCACAAGAGGCTCCTTCTGGAATCCTGGCACATCCAAACCACCCCGAACAGCATCAACCGCACAAAAGGAAACCTTCCCCCAGTATATGCCCAGGGACTTCGCTCTTCAACTCAACGAAAAAAGTCGCTATTGACTGCCTCCCCACAGTGCTACAACGTGACAAACAGCCTTAACCCCCCTTCCTCCCCCTCCCCACGACTTTCGCATCGCAGCTTTCGTTCCTTTGACCCCCTCCTCCCCTCCATACTTAAGGACGCTGGCTACTGCCCTCAGTCACACCTGACGAAGGAGCCGAGTCGGCTTCGAAACGTTGGCTTAAAATTAAATTTTTGATTGGAGATGTGCAGTTTATTATAAAACAAGGTGCTGTTCTTAAAATACTCCCTTAGGTATCCCATTCTCCTGTACGAAGTTTTCTCGAGGGCTGAGCCTAGGAGTACATGAAATGATCGATTGGACAGAAAATTATTCAAACAATTCAACATCCTGATGCGGATGTCTATGTCCACTAGGTCGCGGAGGATCCCAAACCTCCAGGTTGTATAATATGCTTTCTCCATATCGAAAAAGACGGCAAGCAGCGCTGTCTGAGACAATATTATCAAACCGAACAAGATTGTGAGTTGTTGAGCACCCCCCCTGAGCACCCACACTAAAGGTTAGTCTAATATTCAAAACACTTTCTGAAGATTTAGCGAGACAGCTTGTAAGGGCTGTTGGCTTCGAGCTACTAGGGGAGGTTGGGGGCTCTCCAGGTTTCAGGAATGGTACTATAACGAACTTTTCTACTCCTAATGTATGTTTATTTCTATGAATAGTTTGCCGAGGAAACGCAAAAGTGCCCCAGCAGCCGGGTGGAAAATATGGGCCACCATTTCATAGTGTATTTGGTTGAGTACTGGAGCTGTTTTAGTTTTTTTTGCCGAGAGGCACTGCTTCAATTGTTTGGTATCTGTTTTTTGGCTGTGTTTTTGTATTTTAAAATGAGTGAGTATAGTGCGGCGATCTTGAAATGGCAGCGATGTGCTCTCCTAATATGTCTGCCTGGTTTTGCTTGAACGCCAGATGTGGTCATTGCGCAATTGTGAACAGTGAGAAGCTGTCATTTTATTTTCTTACGTGCCCCACAATTTTTTAAAGGTGATTTTCAGCTTATACATGAGACTTAACTCTGCCATGATGCTTTCTCGGCACTACGCCGGAAGTGCCGAGGAGCTTGAGCTCTTGCCTTTTTAACATTTACGAGGTTACCTCTTGTCGGGTACCTGTCGTCTTTTTGCTTCCTTGCAGTCTTATGTCTGCCACACTTTGTGATTTTGTCGCGCCATTCCAGATGACTAAGGAATAGCTAAGAGTGCGGCAGCTGTGATACAAACTGTGAACTTTTCATTTGTCTCTTTGATGTAAAAATTTTCTAAAAGTATTTTATTTCTAAAGTAGCTTCCGGTCTAAAAAGTTGCTAAAGGAAGGTTCTAACAGGCGGTTTGGTGGAGATGATTTCCGGTTCAGATGCTCAACTTATTATTGTGGGAAAATGATCGCTACCATATCAGTGTTCAATGACATTCCAGTTAAAATCGCTAAAATAGAAGGAGAATTAGAAGACCAGATCTAAATAGCTCATTTTCTCTGAGGCTGGGGAGGTATGTTTTATCAAAGCTCGACAAACAAACATTATTGTTCAGAATAAAATCCTTATAATTTGAACTATTGTGTTAGTTTTTTCACTCTCTCAGAAAGAGGAATGCGCGTTCAAATCGCCAACTACCGGATAAGGCTCCTGTAGCTGCTCTAAAAGGTCTTCTCATTCATGCATTGCTACTTTAAGGCTAGGCTAAAGATGTATAAACATATTGTTACCCTTTAGTGTGTAAGCAGAGTGGCTGCTACGGCTTCAAATTTAGTCTTTAGTATAAGCTCACAAGCTGGGACGTCATTTTTTACTATGATATGAAGGCCATCTGAGAGGCGGCTTGCCTTCTCGCCGTCACGGTGAAAGTCTATCTTTCTTCAGTACATTTGTGTGCTAGCGACCTAAGTTTGTTTCCTGTATACACCAGGCAACAAGTGAGAATATGGCTAAAATGTTTTTTTTTTGTGTCGTTTAAGTTCTTTCATAGTCGCCTACAATTCCAGTGGATTAAAAATGCCATGATAGCAAGACCGTGATAACCCCCCATCCAGTTTTCTTTTATTTAAATTTGACCCCCCACCTAGTTTTCCTTTATTAAAATTTAGAGGTAGGACTTCGATCGAGGCCAAGATATATGAGTGCTTTTCCGGCATATTTTCTGCCATAGAAAACATCTGCACAGAAACCCAATTTATCCTTCAAATTGTTACGTATTAACACTGTTAAGGTTAAGACACTGCATTATGATCGGAGTAGTGCAAAAAAATTTATGTTGATTCGGTATTTTCGCGAACAAAAGTTACCTTATTGGCCAACGTCACGAAAGAATTAGGATCATGAACTTCAACCGCTGACTGAGGGATCTTCCCATGGCATGGCGTTAAGCGGCAGTCATCACACTGGTGCCATGAGTACGGGTTGCGCACTACGCACTACGATGAAAATTTACAAAAGACAGCAATTGACAAATCACATAAGGGAACACACTTTAATGACTAATTTCAACACACTTCATACGGAGTCACAATAAGGTGGAAAAAACATGATTTAAGGATCTTCAGGACGATAGGGTGGTCAGGAAAACGAACTGGCAAATCTGATTGAATGGTTGCCATAAAGCATTCTTTCAAGCAGAAGCTTCTAGTACGAAGGGATCGATTGTTGAGCTCATTACCTGGTGACAGTGAAGTACTAGATCAATAATCAGTGAACGTTTCCTGTGTTTAAAACCTCAGTAGCACGAAGCATGAGGACCTGGCGTTTATTCTGATACTGGCTTAAAAGCCTCTAGCAGCCAGGTTACCGAACATAAAAGGGCATTAAGAGCTGGTTCATGTGGCAAAAGCGTAATTCGAGAGAAATAAGAGAGTATAACTTAAGAATGTTTGAAAAATACACTTGCTCTTAATCCTGAAGCTATAAAAAACAATATTTTTTGGCGAGATTTATTTCCAAGACATGAGCTAGGCGAAGAAGGTTGGTCGCAGAAACGTACCAAATCCTTGAGCGAAGCCTTCAAAGGGTGGTGAAAGAGCTTCACGGATTAAATGGTGCAAACATTGCAGGCAGTACTTAAGGGCGTGTCATAGTAGACCAAAGAGCTGTCGTTGCACTAACGCTGCAACTGTCGTGTCGCCGAGCGTAAAACGCAAGGACGCATCCTTGCAGCACCAACTGGTGACAAATCCAGCGCGAGCATTATCGCAGCCAGTGCCCATCCCATACCACCATGCACAACACAGTAGGCTGTTTTGTGGAGCCGCCGGCGCCGGCAGTCTCTGCTCGTCGGATCGAAGCCGCCAGCGGGAGTAGGGCCGACCCACTGGCGTGCTAGGGGATGGGACTTCGGCGTTGCGCTCAGCGCCCTCTGTGACCACCGCGCAGCTAAACGCAGAAGTAATCTCACATCTGTCTTTGTGGCGCTTCAAGTAGTAAGGCACTGATCGCAGGACCAGGATTTTAAATATGAGCACTCTGGTCGGCGGGAAAAACAAACTGCTGTTTTCCACAATCACAACTTCTATAACATGCCCGAAATTACTCCTGGCCGTGTTTTTCGACAATGCCGGTTTCCGACGTGTTCAGCAAAAATATCAGTTGCCATGTAAAATAAAACTTTATAATTTACTAATAAGGGAGTAATTACTCATTGGCATCAACCAAACGCAGCCATACGGCTACAAATCAAAGCTGTGAAGCTTTATCAGAAACTTCGCAGTTAAAGAAAAATTCGTCCTGATCCGGGTTTCGAACCCGGGAACACCGCTCCATCGGAGCAGTCGCTCTACCAACTGAGCTAACCGGGATGGCAAGCTTATGGTAGGGCAAGAGCGAATTGATCAAAAACTCGAAGTGGGAGAAGTGTTGGTCAAATGTTAAGGGGAACCCCCAAGGTGAAGTAGATTCGTAATAAGGGAGTAATTACCCATTGGCATCCGTCTACTTCAACTTGCGGGATTCACCGAAAGTTTATAACAATATCGTCAATTTGAATTTTGCTACTCCCAAAATGGCAATGTTCCAAAACCCGAATATTTGTAAAAAACTCACTGCCGGAGAAACACAAGCTGTGTTTCGCTTTTGATTTCTCTTCCACGAAATCACCGACTATTTGTCATTGGGTTTGTTCTCTTTTGTTGGTTATTATAATTATTTTTCCAACGAAAAGGCTCCACAAACACTCGCATAATGCAACGCCAAAAAAACGTCTGTTTACCGGTAATAATTTGAAGTTTTCAAATAGGTCGATAATAAATAATATATTTTCGATATTTTACGCACTCATCAAGCACGCGAAAAAAAATTCGAAGGAAGGGAAATAAATAAGTTTGCTTCATGTGTTCCAGTTATGGAATATTGGCAAGTAAAAGGTTCCAGCTTCCCGTATCACTGTTGTACACAGCGTGGAAAAAAGGATGCAACGTGACAGAAATAGGCTGTTCTGTCCCGTTGCTTTCATCTTCTTGATCCGGCTTTAGCACAGCCCATAGTCTCGCTTTCGTTTTTTGCTAAGGCTCACATTACGTGGCAAAATAACGAGTATTCTTGTTAATGACATCAGAAAAAGATGTTGGCGAATACGCTTAGATTTTCTGCACCTTAAAGAGAACTCGACCACACTTGCAAATAGTAGCACTAGACAACATTAATTTCGCTGCCAGCCCATTTCTGCTGAGAGAGCAGGCGCAGGCGATCCGTTGCTATTTCTTTCGTTCTTAGATTCGCTGATGGCACGGCTTGGCTAAGGTACTAGAAATGAAATGAAAGTACCAGAAAGAAATGAAAGCTAACAGCCGCCCTCTACATTAAGAGCGGTAGCTATTGATCAAGTTAAAAATCTGCAGTTAGACAACAAAATGACGAGGATGACAGAGTGATAAACACGGGTGCTGTCATCCACGTAGATTTTGCTTTTTAGGTAAGAATGTGTGGAGATGTTTTTCATAGACATTAATTGTTGTGCTTCAAGAGTAGTGGGTGTCGAAATGAGACGAAATTCAAAAATGCTAAGCAGTAAGTAAAGCACGGTTTAAGGCTGCCCTATTTTCTGTTATTAACATGCCATCAGCGGCGCGCGCGCAGACTAATGACAGGCATTTCGCCCATTATTCAATATATCAAACTGGCCGCCTCGCCGTGTTATGGAAGGCGTGTCGTCTGAGCTACTTCTCATTATCAATCACGCGGACTTGTCTACATTCATGTAAGAAACCACGACATTGCGGCGATAATAAACGGAGTCGGGATGGCCTGAGTTTAAAGCAACGAGGGCGGAGCATATTTCCCAAAGATTTATTGGCTATACTACCTTTGGTGCTTATTTAGCTCCGGTGTTTATGTGGAACTATGACATCATCAATATCGGGTTTGAGTGCGTCCGCTATAACTAGACGGACAACAAATAAGAGGTTTGAGCCAGAATATATTGTCCAAATTAGCCGATCCAGCTTCCAAGAAAACATGAAATTGCCAAACATTACTGACTTATTTCGTAACTTCTAGTGGAACGAGCTAGTGATACATGTCTATAATGCTGCTGATGTGTTTTTATTGATCGAACTATATTATTCTTGCTTGATTTACAGCAGCTGAAAAGCAACTTTTCAATGTCGACTGGCTGTCGCGAATTTTACTTTCGTTTTCCTAGGCAGTATATGGAAGCCAAAAAAAACAAAACAAGGAAGCGTTCTCAGATTGCTCACAAGACGCTTTTGTCTCACCACAACGCCACACATTTATAAATGATCATAAATGATTCGGTGTTTTCATATAATAAATGACCCTTATTTCTACATTTCTCATTTCTACAAGGTATATATATATATATATATATATATATATATATATATATATATATATATATATATATATATATATATATATATATATATATATATATATATATATATATATAGAGAGAGAGAGAGAGAGAGAGAGAGAGAGAGAGAGAGAAGGGGTGAAGGGGAAGAGGGAAGGCAGGGATGTTAAACTGAATGGTGTTCTGGCTGGCTACCCTGCACAGGATAACAGGGATAAGGGGATTGAAAAGGGAAAGAGTGAAGGGGCGGGGAGCACAGTCACAATTTGCCACTCAAGTCAGTCGCTCTCAGGTATCAAAGCTGCCTTGTAGGCCTTGACAGCAGACGACTGCTGTGGACCCGGTCCGAAGATCTTATCCACACTTAAAGGACGAGGATAAGGGCGGTCCAGAGCACAACGCCGCGCATGTATAGTCAGGTAGGCTGTTCACCCTAAAGAAGAGACCAGCTATAAATAATTTTTAATTGGTACGCGGTACTTAAAAATATATCATTTTTGCTGCAGACCACCACACTGCCTGAGCACGAATTTACTGTCTCATTGAACGCACGGATAACTTTCATACAACTACTCGCAGCAAAGCAACTTCTCGATGCCCGCAGCAAAGCAACTTCCTCACGTTTTTTCAAGGGAGAAATGCATTCTAGGTGTCGCACGCCAGATATTTGGGGACAAAATTTTTGTCCTCGAAATATAAAGGATATCTGGATATAAATCCAGGCCGTCTTTTGAATGGGGAAGCATAAGACAAAGCTTGTATTTAAAAGCGTACACTGCAAGCGCACCCATTCAGGTGGGAGAAGTCATTCGTGCTATCCAGGCCAACATAGAACAGTAGGAAGATGTGGAGGAGTAAACAGTAGATAGAAATAAAAGTTAGCGCCTATAATAGAAGGAAACCGGCGGTAATTCATTTCTGAAGCCGTCACACCACTGTTTTGTATGTACGTTTGTTATTTTTTTTTTCGTGTAACTTTGAGCCTGCCTCCTCATGTTGCGCTTTTGAAAATCATAGAAAAAGCCGCTGCCCTTTCATTTTTGTTTTCAAGCACCCATCGTAAGTGGCTCATAAAGATGGTGCTCCCTGCCTTCACGCTGTGAAAGCAGCCGTTCTATAAGCTCACACTTACCGTTAACACCGTGGCGATCATACATTGGTGTTTCTGGCTTGTACTTGAAAGCATTAAAAATTGAGAATTCCTGGCAATACCGACTGTTTTTTATGATCCTTGTTTGTACTACCCACTGCTGCGAAACTCAATTTCCGTGCATGCTCTGCAGCAAAGCATCAGTTTTGCGGTATAAGAGTGCTTCTGCCATTTGTACTATTTTTGATCCTTTACAGCTGCATATATATGATGACAGTTTTATGGATCATCGTATGAGCGTTCCAGTAGTTGCCAAGTATTGCCAGTCATGTACTGTTGAAAACTTGTTCATTTTCAGTGTTTTAACTTTGGAAATTGTGAGTTATCGTTTTTCGTTGACTAGGAAAATAAAGCTTACGCAATATTTGAATGTATTGAAAGAGTATAATATAATGCTACTTCTTATACGCTCCATTAATTTTCTTTGTCAAGTGGAATGCTTTCCGACGCAAGGCAGGCAAAAGGGTGCTTAGTATTAGGAGCTCACTAGCGCGCTTACGCCACGGAACCCAGTACAATAGCTTTTTTCAGTGAAAATAACCACAAAATACTTTATTTGCAGGTCATGGAAGCAAGTACACATTTACTTGCGTTGCGATGTGAACTTCAAATTTTTTCGCACAACGTCAGTGTCGACCTCAGCTCTACGTGATTTCAAGGCAATTTTTCTTCACATTTTCTTGCGCCGGAGTACATTCCATTCCGGCAGAGCCGTGGCAGCGGGTACGCATCCGCGTAGGCCTAAAAGCTTTTCATTTGGAGCCCATCGTACTTAGGAAGAACATGCTCCCACATGCTACTGCTAGCGCCTGTGTATCATTCGAGCACCAGTTTAAATGTCCCAACCAGTCGGCAAGCATCGGCTTGGGCATGTTTGGATCTTGCCTAGCCGATGCTTGCCTTGTTTGCCTTGCATAGTCGATGCCTTCCGTCAGTGTATGTTAAGAGGCACCTCTCTTGGAATACACTGACGGAAAGCGTCCGCGTCACAAAATATTACTGTGTAATGATTTCTGTTACCCCGTTATTTTCCTCTTTTAGTATTTATTTCTAACCGCTATCATATTTCCTCCCCAAAAGGAATCGAAAAAGCAAGCACTTCAATGTAAGTACAGCGTTCTGGCAACGTCGTTCAATCTCAAAAACCACACTGTTTTCTTCATGAAATCCCAGCGTGTTCTAGTAATATACAGCAGGCACATATTTCTCGTGGCTGCATGCCTAACCTTTTCGCACGTAGTTCTTAGTCGCCAGAGGTATACGCAATGGGTTCTGACACCTGAAATACAAAATGAAAAATTGGTTTTCAGGAAAGGAAATGACGCAGTAACTGTCTCGCATATCTCGGTGGACACCCGAACCGTGCCGTAAGGGAATGAATAAAGGAAGGAGTTAAAAAACAAAAGAATAAAGAGGTGCTGTAGTGGTCGTCTCCGGAAAAATTTCGACCACCTGGGGATCTTTAACGTGCACTGACATCCAGCAGCAAAAGGGCGCCTTTGCGTTTCGCCCAAATCGAAACGCGGCCGTCCGGCTCAGTAGACGAGCGCCTAAACAACTGAGCTACCGCGGCGGGTTCTGCAATATCTATTCAGGCATATATAGCATCCGAGCAGCCAGCAGGCCAAGCATGCAATAACGCTCTAGTATTTTGTGCTAGGGTCTGCGAAGCAGCTTAAGTTGCCTTTTCCGCCGCTGGGCGATATTGGACGGGCGGGCACCGGAACGAATCTCTCAAACGACTCTGGAAATCCAAGAGGACTGGATCTGCTCTAGACGTCCAGAGGAGTTGAATGAAGCTATTTGGAATGGTCGTCTGCCCTAAGTGTGTGCGGGTAGGTTTGATTTTTTAATTCTTTTATATAGGGTTGTGTGGGTTTGAGACTCCCATAAAAGAGTGGTCACTCCCTGAAAAAGACTGAGGGCTTTCGGGTGTACGTGCCTTCACAATTGCGCTCTATAAGCGTTCTGGTCTTAGAGCTGCGATTGTCGCACTAGGAAGCAATGGCAAAATTTATAGCACGTCAGTGTTTCCTATTCTGCTTAAATTTTATAGCGCTTCCAAACACTGAACTCTATAGTGGGGTTTTCTGAGTGCGCAGGTTATGTGTGGGATTTAACGCTCCGAAGTGCCCTATGAAACGCCGTAGTAAGGACCCCGGATAACCGCTCAGAGTTTGTAACAACTATTGATTCTGTCCCCTCTACTTGTCCTGTACAATTCAGTATACGAAAGAGGTCCGTTGTCGACTCCTTATTGTTTCTATTATATAGGTTATCGTCCGCCCTGACTGCATATGCTTGTCTACACAGAATTTCCCCGACGATTGTGATCTATTCGAAAAAAAAAAGCTATCCCTCACGAAAACCTTCCCCAGCAGTCTGGTCTTTACGCTATCTTTAACTGCTAAGGTCTTTAAATGCTAGTAAGTTCAGAAGGATGACATTCTGGTGCGCCCCAATATGCATTTACATACTACAGATTTGACTGATGCGCTCAAGCACAACGAAAGGGCCAGTGCAGTGTGACAGTCGCTTCTGACACAAACCACGCTTGCGGGGAGACGTGCACAGCCACACTAAATCGTCGGGGTCATATGACATGGGCTGGCGTCGGATGTCGTGGCTTTCCTAGGAGCGCTTCTGCGAGTTCAAAATCTGGATACGGGCACGTTGGCGTGCTTCTCCTTCTGGCTCGGCAGAGAGAAGGATGGTGTCGAGACAGATGCGGGGCACGCGAGCGTTAAGAAGATGAAAGGGGCTGCAGCTGGTCGCCCCGTCCCAGAGAATACGCGGCGTTGTCATCAATGAAGAGGTCGATGGCCTTTCACACGTGATGCCACTTCAACGAGAAAGATGTCGCCACAGCGCAAATTCCAACACAAAGAGAGGTCACTAAACTGGACGCGTTCCTACAACCGCTATACTTGACATGCCTGATATACCAGGTGTTTCAGGAAAGGTGATCACTAATTTTTAAAAATAAGGTTTTTGAGGTAACGCGAAGCAATTTGCGACATTGTAATGCGAGCATTGGCGGACGTCAAAAAACAGGTGAATCATCTTAACCATATAAGTGGTTAACTATTACCAATAGGCGCCTGATTTCAATTAGAGATTTGTACATTTTAGCGGAAAATTCAGCGCGGAGGGACGAAAGACACTGGAAGGGGGACAAAACCACATCCAACTCGCCCAACTCACCATTCTTCTGCAAGAGATTTGTAGCCGGTCGTCAGTAATATTCATATCAGTTTTTAGAATTTCGAAAACGCCATTACTTTCGCCGCTGTGGCACGACACAATTCGGCTATTTCGACTAGTTATGACCACTGGAGGGGTTGTTTTGCCTGCATGCTTTTGAAAGCGCATGTATTTTCGCACGATGCCGCCAAATTTTGTCGAGCCACAGCGGCGAGAGTAGTGGCATTTTCGAAATTCTAAAAACTGATATGGCTATTATTAACGCATTTTAGGGGAGAAACAGCGCAATGAAACACGGACACACGAAGAACGGACACACACGAGCGCTGACTCACAACTCCGTTCTTCGTGTGTCCGTGTTTCATTGCGCTGTTTCTTCCCTAAAATGCATTACCAACTAGGCCGGAACCTTGCTCTTCTGAACTATTATTAACGGCCGGCTACAAATGACTGATTGCAGTCAGGTGCCTATAGGTAATAGTTAAAAACTTAACTATTAGAATTTAGTTAATCTCTTAGCTAGTTAATGTGATTCGCCTGGTTTTTTGTTTGTTTGTTTTTTGACGTCCGCCAACGCTGGCACTACTATGCCGGAAAAAGCTTCTGTTTACCTCAGAAACTCTATTTTTAAAACACGAGTGATCACCTTCCCTGAAACACCTGGTATGTTTCCCCAAGAGACCAAACATCATTTTCCCCGCTGAGGCGTTGTTGTCACAAAGATTTTGGACCCCAAATTGTCACACAAGTGCGGGACTAGTCGCGTTCGAATCTAACGGCAACCCAGAACCGAATTGCTAGTCGTAACTTGCGTCAGGCGTTGATCAGGAGTCGAACTGAAAACGGACAAATACATGGGCGTCTATGGAGGCCGTTCGTCATGCGAGTCGGGGCTTTTCGCGGGCATGTTCGGGCGCGGAGGTGCCCAAGGCGTACTATCCAGTCTAATGCTCTCAGGTTCTCTACACTTAATGTAATTAATTGGTAGTTGTCTTCCCGCTAGAAGTTGTGATAAACGAAAGTATGACAGAAAAGGAAGAGTTTTGATGGTTACCCGAAACGTGATTTCGAGCACTGGATTGTTCCACGGCGGCTTGAAGTGTGCTGCAAATATGTTTATAAGACTTCCAGTTTGTTAGAATTGAAGTATACTTTGGATGAAGTATTTTCCCATTTACAAAAGTACTCTTTTAATACATTTCCAATACGGAAGTGCGATTCCTCCAAAACGCCATTTCCAGCACTAGATTGTCCTACAGCGGCTTGCAATTGCCACAATTTAAGTATATTTTTGGACGAATTAAATGCACATTTACAAAATTACACTTTAATACATTACCAACACGCAAATGTGATCCCCTAAAACGCGATTTTGAGCACTAGGGTGCTTGAGGCACCATTAACGGTGCTGAAAATATGTTTAGAGGCGAGCACGTTTTTTAGCATTGCAGTATAGTTCGTATGAATTAATTTAATATTTATGAAAGTACACTTTTAATTCATTGAGCAGATGCTAGAACCGCATTTTTTTTTCATGCATTTGAAACGTGCTTGAAGCATGCTTCAAGTGACGTATTTTTTCAAGTGTAAGAATATATTTAGCATACATGGCATGAAATTTCAAGAACCCATTTTCGGCATACGTTTAGTACAGTCAGGAACACAAAACATGTTTAAAATACAATACAAATATCCCGCCGTGTATTCCAAACGTATAAATTTTTGACTAAAGGATGACATGGCAGTACTGAGTGTATCTGGAACAAACAGTCCTTTTCTACGTACCTTAGTCTTGTATTTAGACTGCAGGTATGAATTAGCTTCCTTTGTCATTCGTTAGAAAGATGATTTCGTTGAAAATATTTCTAGCAATAAATCCCGGATTTTAAATTACTGAGTCGCTGCAAAATTTATTCAGTATATTTTTCAGAGAACAAGTGTCTCATAATTTAGTAAGCCTCTTCGAAAGCCGGATCGCTTTCAAGGGAATAAAACTCACCTTCTTGGTAGGCATACTGGTCTTTATTCTAGAAAGCACAAAAGAAAACAAAAGCATGATATAGCACAAGACAACAAAACGAAAGCTAATTTAGTTTCAAATTTAGCACCTTGTGAGCCGCCCAGCTCGCTTTCACGATTAATTCAAAGGCAGGCTCCCATCACTGGTCGTCCTGATCTGCTAGTCGTAAACCAGAACTCGGATGTCAGTGATAATCAGGACGGTCAAGGCTTGCGGCGCAGGCACTTCAATGCAGGAGTAAAAGATGGATATTGTTTAGTTTCTTGACGAGGAGACTCACCGAATCGAAGTTTCTGCTTTATACAAGAGTACTCTCGGGACCTGCAACCATAGGGTCACTGTAGGGGCATTAATTAGGAAGCAACTTTGGAACTATACCATGGAAGCCAAATACCTTACAAGACATTCTGACGTCTATTCTAACTTGGAAGGCACACGTCACATCTGTCATCTCGTCCGCTAGCCGAATGTTTGGATATCTGAAACGAAATTTTTACTTAGCACATGAATCTGCCCCGCCTCTTTTGTACAAGTCACTTCTCCGTTCCGAATTAGAATATGCTAGCACAGTATCGGGCCCTTTCACTAACTTTCTTATTGCCGCCGTAGAATTAGTACAGAACCGAGTAACACGTTTGATCCCCCGTAATTATCATTGTTTGTCGAGCGTCAAAAAAATAAAAAAAATTTTGTCATTCACCCTTCTTTTACTGCGCAATAAAGTACCACAAATGTGTGTTTTTCAAAATTTACATCAGTAATTCATTCTTAAAGATGCACTGATCATGCTACCAACATAAGTCTCATCCCGCATTGATCACTCGCGCAAAGCTGGCGTTCCCCGGCGCCGTACAACATTCTGAATCAATTCTTTGATTCCAAAGCACCGTCGGAGTGGAATCACCTGCCACCAGAAGTCGAACTCGCGAATGAAACTGAAGAATTTAAAATAAAGTTATGAGCATATTATTGCTTACCATAGTCATTTATGATTTTTTTCTGTGTTTCGTTCTGTTGTACCAATGCATTCGGTTATATGTATCGCCTTCTACAACAACCTCATGTGTGTGTTCAATATTTGTACTAATGATACTCTTGAAATCTCATTCTCAATCTCAATCTTGCAATATTGGTAATCTCACTGCAATTCACTCTGAGATTTTTTTGTGCGAATTTTCTCTTCTTGGTATATATATTTATTCTCGTGTTTCAGTTATTGGAATGACATATTTCTTCTAGTTATTATCTCTCATTTTGTCACAATTGTGTGCAGTTTTTTTATGTATGCTTTATCCCCTCCTGTGACAAGTTTATTTTTGTTTCCATGTATACCACTCACTTGAATAATGCTCTGTGGGGTGTGAGGGTATCGGAAATAAATAAATAAGCGCACTGGGGTTGCTTGATTAAAGACACAGCAGTCACTATGCTATTTTCTTAAGGGCCTGGCTTTCAATAAAAAAAAGCTTAAACGCACATAATGTTGAAACAATGCAAGAACACGTTTTGGCGGGCTAGTTGGTTATGCATCTTGAATAAACAGCGCGAACAAGGACGAGCACAAAAGACAAGAAAGCGAACGACCAGCGCCGTGTCGTTCGCTTTCTTGTCTTTTGTGCTCGTCCTTGTTCGCGCTGTTTATTCAAAATGCAAGAACGACTCTTAAAACCCACTTATTTCAGACTAGCTCCCGCCTTTCTTGTCGTTTCAAGTTTTTATCCCTTAGTGCATATATATGAAGTTGCCTCATATTTTAAACAGTATCGAAACTCTATAAAAAAATGGCGGTGGTTTAGCTCTGGTTAAACCTGAACTGACGCGATAGCTACAGATGGCCGAGCGGAACTTGCTCAGGTGAACTGCAAAGTCAGTCTTTCACTGCTCCGTTTGGCTGGGCGTTCCTTCTTTATCTTCGTCCCTCTTGACACGGCACATGCGCACAGCTGTGGCAGCTCGGCTTCGCCGGCGCGCAGCAGCAGCTGCTCCGCACCACCTGATTGACCAGGTGACCAACCACATGACCACGTGGCGGTGGCGGCGCCGCCACGGTCACGTGCCACCGCCACGCTGAAGGCTCGAAACGTTACCGCAATGTAGCTATATCGCTACAAAACCTGATAGTTTGAGACATTTGCCTATTTACGCTTCTTGTGATGTCACCGCTATAACCATACACAGCTTTCTTGTATGATGTTCTTGCTCTCAAGAACTTTTAATATTCCATACGGGCTGATAATATGTGCGTTGCCATAATGCTTTCCGTCATCTTTGCTGCTCTCGTATCCGTCCTGTAATGCGGGCAGATGACTTCACAAAAACTCCGACTTTCTTTCCTTTTCCGAGCGTCCTCTGAGGCAAGCAAACGGAGCAGCATGCGAGCAGCCCTTTCCAAGGGCATGGGTAATAGCGGTAAGGCCGACAAGAAACGGATTTGCCGCAGGGCGTCAGCACCAACGAGTGCGCAAAATGTAAGTATAAAGAGATTACGGCGAAAAACAGGAGGGAAGCCACATCGCGATGAAAGGAGCGTACCGGATCCGGTGGCAAGCACGGATGCTGCAGGCCCAGCAGAGGGCGCCAGTCTGGAGGAGAATGCCCTCATTAAACGCGCCCGGTGTGGCCCGTCTTTCCGCTCGATGGCCCGACCGCCTTCCGCCCTACCGGGAGTAACGAAATTACGCCGAAGACCACAGGGACGCGCCACGTGTTCTTCGTAGCGTTTGCACGCAGGTGTGGTCGGACGGGAAAGGCGTCAGGCACCGCTGACAGAGAAGGCCGAGATGGCATCAGAGCTGAGTGACCGCACACAAGAACGGGTTAGAGGGATACCAGTAAATGAGCGTGGGAGTCCACTGGCGGGAGAAGGAGCGATGAGACCATTGTGGCGATGTCGTAAGCGTTCGCGCAGCTCCTACCGAAATAACGGCATACACATGGAGAGAGTAGATAAACAAATAGCGGAATGGCAAGGAGTAGAAACACAGATCAAAACGTTACCTCTGTCTTTTCCCACCGATTTTTGAATATAACTAGTTCCAAAGCGAGCCGCATACTGGTACTATCCGGGCAGCATACTGCGGAACGCGCGGAATTCAACAAAAACCTTGTAATTTTTCGATCAATCTTGATACGACGATTGTTCAGATATTACATTATCAGCATTCCGGCTTCCACGGGAAGAGGATGCACGCTGCTCAAAGGCCGCCTCAGGAGCTCAGTGGTGCTCGGCTGTGCTCTCTGGCAAAAGTAAGACTGAAAGCACGCACCGCAGTCCAGCACCCACAGATGTAGCCAGCAGGAATAAGCCGAATTATACAAATTTTTATTAACAAAAATTTCACCAGTGTCCCGTGAATTAGCATACTGCTGTAGGCCTTTGTATCCGGCGACGGAGTTCTCGAAATGCATCAAGACTGCCGCAAAGTGGTTCCGCTGCCGCTTCCACCGTGCTAGCTCCAATTGTACACGACAGTCAAATGGTCACTTTGCCGACGCCCAGGACGCCCTCATTGCAAAGGTCTAAAAAGAAGTGACGATTTGATATACTGGACCAGTGTTTAGACGAAAGTGAGCAAAGTTACAGGTGTGCGCACACTGGCGTTCTATCTTCGCAAGATGAATTATCAACGTGTTCGCACTAATAGCCAAATCAAGATAGTATTAATACACTGCGAAGATAACGCGGCGACTGCACGGCAGCGCAACACATTACAGCTGTGAGGATATGACCAGCTCGTTCTCGCATTCGCGCAACTGCTGGCGCTGAACTAAACTAGAGCGGGGATTGTGAAATTTGTTTAATTTTCGTAGAACTATTTATTAATGCTCTGCCGTCCCAGATGGCAGCATCAACTCGCAGCTCCTATAGAGAAACGGCGGCCTGCTCCACGAAATTCTCTATATGTGAAAAGAGCCGTCTGTTTTTTCACCGATAGACAAGAGTGATATCAGCTATACACATCATTCAACAATACATATAGGAACACACACGCGCACGCACACGCACACGCGCTTACACACGCGCTAACAGGGGCGCACACACGCGAAAACACGCACGCAAACACACGTACACGCACATACACGGTCAAGCACACACACAAGAACACGCACAAGCACACGCACGCACACGCACACACATATACAAACTCACGCACGCACGCACGCCTACACACACGCGCACACACACGGAAATTTATTGAGTAATATATGTACATTACATTGCGTGTTTCCGCAGAAGCGCCAGCGCTTGTGGGCGGGACACGGCAGTCACAACAATGCGCGCTCAATGAAAACAACCGATTGTTGACGCAATGCTAGCAGTATGAACAGAATAAATCAATACAATGCATAGAATTCATAATATTTGAACAGCCAATAAACCGATAGTAAAATTCAAGGAAAGTAAAGGAAAATTTCTAGTCAATGAACGATATACAAGTTGGCGCGAACACGACGCAAAATGCGAAAAGCTCAGTAAATTTTGTCATCACGATTGAGAACCCGAGCTTTTAGTGCAAATTTTGAATCCCTGACAGAATCACAACCCAACACATCTACTAGTAGTTGGCTAAAATATTAAGGGAAATAAAGATGTCTCGCTCTTATTCTATAGTTAGTCTAAACTCTCGGAACCTGAAAACGCGGTATGCACCTAAGTGAATGTTGTCTCTGGTCTGGGTGTTCGAACTCTTTTGAAAAATGGTTTCGGATAACGACCACCTGCAAGTACAGATCGTAGGGAGGACTAACTCCTGATTTAATCATTTTGTGTTGTTATCGGACTTCTCGTGAGTAGTTGCATACATTAGTAGAGATTCAACATAGTAGTATGTCAGCATTCTTCACTCTCGAGGGAGAACATGACCCGTACATAGAAATACCGTACCTAAGGGCGCATTCTCCCAAAGATATATTGACAGTCGGACGCTAAAAACACGTGTTTGTATTTTATCCGATAGAGTTGCATGAAAAGGGCACTAAGTCGTTTCAATAATTTATCAGTTTGAGATGACCATCATGTATCCGAGTCTAGATACAGCCCCACATATTTAACATTTCTGGAGCAAATGACCAGCGAACATTCGTAAAATAAACAGTTGTTATCATGCACAAGAATCCAATCAGAAAAAATCAACCTTCTTGAGAGGATTTCTTAAACAATGTAACGCATTTTTTTCTTCTTTATGTATATTTGCTCTGCAAAAATTAAGTCCACAATTTTTATGACGCACTGAGGTAGTTTCAGTGCCATTGAATTTCCTTCATGCGATGTAAGTAGTGCTCTTTCATCAGCACACTGAAATATATTTGCACTTCATTTGAGATCTACCATCACTTTTACTTTATTATTAAACAAGAACGGTCCTAGTACCGTACCTTATGCAACACCGTACGGAATATTAGGAAAAGCCCTAAATGCATCGTTCATTTTTACTTCTTGCTTACGCTCAGAAAGATGGCTTGAGAAAAAATCTTCGTATGGGCCAAGGAACCTAATGCAGATTAACCTTTCTAACAAAACAGATTGCTCTACAGTATCGAAAGCTTTCGGTAAATCTAAAAACAACCCGAAAGCGCATCGATTCTAATCCAAAATACTGTTTATAAAATCACAGAAATCTTCGACAAGCTCAGGTGCACCAATATTACGACAGAAACCATATTGTGTAGTGCAAAAACATGAATATTGACGTACAGTTTCTCGATCAGGGTGCTAATAACTGGCAGTATGGAAACTCGCTTGTAATTTGTTTGACCTTACACTTCCCCGGACACCTCGATTTGTCTTATGACTGTAATCTTGAAGCCTGGTGGCATATCTGCCTTCACAAAACCACGATTAAGGATACGTAAGAGTTCCTATTTAAGTTTAGAGTAACCGCTTCGTAAATCACGCAATCTAATCCTATTGTACCCCGGTGGTCGCTTGTCTGGTAATGTCCTAATAAGATTCCATTACTCTCCATCGTCGACGGATGAACATGCAGCACAAATTATTGCTTTTTCGTGTTGATAAAGGATGGTACAAACAAGAGGTTGCTTTTCTAGTTCTCTTATAGATGTTAAAAATGTATTATTAAAATAATTGCCAGTAGTGGAAGGATTCTCATTCCCGAAAGTATATTGCAGCTCGTCATCCAAACTTAGTTTCTTGTGCCTGCCAATGGACTGATTCAATAATTCTCAGGATTTTTGTATTACTGCTACACTTTCAAAGCTCAGCAGAAAAATGTCGCTCTTTTAATAGCCTCAGCTTGGTAGTACGTTTTTTACGATGTGCTCAGTACTCCTCTTTCAAGGCTATGTTCTCGGCGTCTTGTTTACACTCGTTCCAAAGTATGTCCCTTTCATGGGATAGTTTGATTATATTATCCGCGATCCACTTTTCTCCGGGTTCCTCAACCCGATTTTAACTTTCTTAGTGTAAACGCCATACAACCAATCAAACTTGGCTACTTACGAGTTATAAGACTTGACGGGAGTTTTCGTTAACAGAGGCTTCCAAGGAAAGTTCTGGTTGAGACCACCCAAACGCTTGTTATCTATAATTTTTGGTGTTTTAGCCATTTATCTTGACATTTCTTTTTTGTTTTTGAAAGTGCACAGCGACGTGGAATAAAAATCCGCCACTTTCCTTTGTATAACCGCAGCGGTAGCGTCAATATTCGTCGGCCTTACTGCTATATGGTCGTTACACGACTGAGTTAATTTGTGCCCGTTACCTCTTGCCTCGCGTAAATACGAATCATATTCCCTATTCCGAATTATGGAGTGAACGGCGCCCTGTTGTGCCCTGTAGGAGTGTGTAGTGTCAAGGTGTGTCTGGGTGGAACAATGTTCGAGGCGGAATTCACAGTGCTGCCACACTCAACGCATGATGTTGTTCTAGGCGTCGACTTTCTGCGCATGTGTGGCACCACTGTCAACTGCAACACGGGCGAGAGAAGCGTTGAAGGTTGCCTTCCTCTGAGCTTCTCCGAGACATCCCCGATTTGTGTTGATGTGTTTTGTGTCAAC
This sequence comes from Amblyomma americanum, assembly GCF_052857255.1. NCBI lineage: Eukaryota > Metazoa > Arthropoda > Arachnida > Ixodida > Ixodidae > Amblyomma > Amblyomma americanum. Next base: position 5,422,308 of record NC_135502.1, on the reverse strand, counting down.
GCTGATACCGTCGTACCTCCGATGTCCATGCTCTGCGTCCCGGTTTCGTGTTCTCGCCGTGTGAATGAGCCTTTTGACGTTACCGTCACGCCTAACTATTCGAACTGTGCCTGGAAATCGGTTTTGATTCCCCATTGCGTGGTGTCGGTGACCCAAGGCTGCACGTGGTTGTGGACCATTAATTGCTCTTTGCAGTCGGCACTTTTGCCAACTGGTATGAAGCTTGCCGCATTTAATGAAGATGTCCGACCATCAGTGGCTCTGGTAACGGATGTTCAGGATGAACATATTGCTGCGTCCTCGGTCGGCTCCAAGTGCGTGTGATGGTTAGCAAATCGCTCAGCACCGCGGAGCGTGATGCTTTGGTGGAGTTTCTGTCGGATTATTCATCCGTTCTTGACTTCTCACAGCCCGACAGTGCACGCCCCAGTCCCGTCTCTCGAACCAGTCATCGCATTCACACTGGGTGTGCACACGCGGTTCACCAGAAACCGTACAGAGTGGCGCCGTCCAAGCAAAAAGTGGTAAATGAGCAAGTTCACGAAATGTTACAAAAGGGGGGTTATTAAGGAGTCTTCAAGACCTTGGGCGACTCCTGTGATTCGAGTCAATAAGAAAGATGGGACATGGCGATTTTGTTTGAATTACCGCCGCCTTGATGCAGTAACCAAAAAATATGTCTTAATCAAGAAAGAAGTCATAACCGACCACCACGCCATATGTTGGCTGCTCAATCTTCGTGAACCGTCAGGTAGCTTCGCTCGCTGGGCTCTCCGCCTTAAAGAACACGAGTACACCATCTCGTATAAGTCTGGTCGACGAGACGCTGACGGCGACTGCCTCTCCCGGTTACCACTTGGTACGGCACAATGCGATACTGATGATATCACCACAGTTTCCCGATGCTCGCACCTTCCGCACTGACAACACAAAGACTGTCGCCTCGAGCGATTCCATAACGCTGCGCAGGACTCTACCAGCGCCAGCACTTTTTGTCTATGTGATGGTCTCCTATACAAGAGGACCTTCTCGGCCACCGATCGTCGCTTCCTCGTTTTGGTCCCGGCTGCCAGAGCGTCGTTGTCACATCTGTAACGATATCTTCGAAATGATGTGGCACATTTTCTCACACTCTACATCTTCAAAGCATTCGCCAGCTGTTAACTAACAGCCGCCTCCATGGGTACTCTGTGAAACGAGAAAAATATTTCTGAAAGCTTTGCTTACACTTGTTTCACTGGAGCGTGCTGCCGTTCCGTACCCCGGCGGTATTCACCCCCACGCGCACGTAACGCGATGGTTTAAGAAGCTGCCGCCTTCGACACAACGCCTCACACTTTCAGAATTTGTTCTAGGATGAACTTAGTTATTCTTTACGAAAGGACCACATCATAGGTGCACTGTGGAATAAGAAAACTACTGTGAAAAACGTTTGCTTTTATGTGTTCCTGTGGGCGCTAGGCTTACTTTTCATCCCCAAGTTTTACCTCAGCTGTCCCTTCCAGCGACAGCAGCGCCATCGCATCTTGCTTACGGCACAGATCGGTGATGGTCTAAACCCGAGTTAAGGTCCTAGTTTTGAATACCACCAAAATAAGCTGTCGCTGAACCAAACATAGCGTCACTCGATCACTCCGTCGCAAAGATAGCTGGGCAAAAAAAAAAAAAATAATGTATATTTTTGGACCATTTCAAGCAACACCGTGGATAATAGGATAATTTTAGAGTACCTGCTGGTAAATGTTAGCAATTAAAATTGTAGGCACGGTAGAAAACAAGTCGTAAGAGCGGACATTTCCGTTTTTAGGAACCGAATTTTTCCTATCATGAAAGCCGCGCTCCCCATTAAGACTCGGAATCGATAAGGACCCGTCTTGTCATGAGTATCAGCCGTAGCATGTCGTGGAATAATCTGATATTGTTACATCGGTACCCCCTCTCACAAATAACTTCTAACTCCCTTCGTCAGTTTAATCCTCCTAGACCACAGCCACTAGTCGATGCGCCTGCATATTGTTATCGCTTTCGTGAGGCGGGGATGGGTGCTGCCTGCTGTGATCCTGTTTTGTACACTTTTAGATGGCTGTGGCCTTCGACGGCTGGTTTTGCCAAGTCAAGACCCGCCGCTAGCAAGGGACGCAGGTGTTGAGTTGTAAGCGCTAATGAAGTCCCAAAGCGACGTGGCCGATCCGGTAGCAACCCGATCAAAAGGTGAACGACTCGTGCAGCCCTCTCGAGCCGCTTATCTCCGCCTCTACTGCCGTGCTCCTGTTCGTCCTGCGCCCAATTATGCCTTTCGCTTTCTGCGGCATAGTTCACTAACATTGACGCCGCCATGGTTGCTAACATTATTAGCAGAAGAATAAGGACGGGACTGGAATAGAAGCGAATTGTTTAGTACGCCCCTTTTATTTATTTATTTATTTATTTATTTATTTATTTATTTATTTATTTATTTATTTATTTATTTATTTTATATATGTACATACTGCAGATCATGGTTAGGTCCAAGCAGGACGGGCACTGTACAGAATGAGTTAATCAGAAAAATCACATGGCAACTTGAAGTTTAGAAAAAAAAGGAAAAAAACATATGCATACAGTTACAAAGCATGGCTCATGTCAATTATGTCAATGTTGGTCCGTGGGGGGCAGAGAGTTCCAGTCTGCTATTGTGCGCGGAAAAAAAGAAAATTTGAACACATTTGTGCGTGCGAAGTATGGTGCTATTAGGCTGGTGCGATAGTGGCGGGTGCTTCTTGCGGGCTGAGGAAAAAGATATAATGACGGTTCAAGTCCCAACTTACGTTTGAGCAAGAGAGAAAGAAAATCTAAACAGGTACCTTTTCGACGACACTCAAGGGGGGGGGGGGGGGGGGGATACCATGAGGGATACCATTTATACAAAGAAGGAACCAAGAAGTGGGAAAAACCTAAGATCAAAGTTGCAGTTTTTGTAATTGCTAGCCAGCTGTGTCCGTTTTAATGTAACCATTTTACTAACTATTTTTACCCCAGTGTCCTTAGTCACGTGCACAGAGGCCATACGGATGGTTAGGCCTACTATATGGCCGGCTGAGTAGAAGGAGGAATATTTCGATTTGGAAACGAGGGTGGCCATGAGCTAGCCCGAGATTTCTACCACCGAGCAGCTCAAGATGGGCCCCACCTCGAGAACCACGGAAGAGAAGGGCGGCTAATATCATATCAAGAAGTAACTCAGCACTACAGGCAACACCGCAGGCAGCTTCCCCCGCCCAGTGTGAAGCTGAATAATCAGCAAGCGGTGGCGTGGAGACGTCTTCAAACAGGCTTCTACCCGCACCCAATATTAATTAAACATATTATCCCGGAAACTGAGGATGACCAATGAAAGAAATGTGGAGCGAGAGGAACCCTCGGCCATAATATTTGGAAGTGCACACATTCCCCAGGCAGGGCGAATAAAATAGATAGTAGAGACCCCTGGGAGACCTTGCTACGTAGGCCGGACCCTGAGCACCCTTTCCCCGCCGTCCAACTGGGTGGAGAGGCCGCCGGGATTCAAGAAATCCAGGCCAGCATCTGACGTGGCCACCTTGTCCACCCCAATACCTTCTGGCTCTCATCTCTCTGAGAGGGAGAGCCGGAGGGTTGAATGAGGTCTTCTTCTGTTGGACAATCAAGTCTTCCACTCACTCACTCACTCACTCACTCACTCACTCACTCACTCACTCACTCACTCACTCACTCACTCACTCACTCACTCACTCACTCACTCACTCACTCACTCACTCTCGATTTGTAAAAATGCAAAACCGCTCATTAAAAAAAATTCTTTTGAGCCGAAAAATATTAATATAAAACGGGCATAAGCTTACCGGCTTAACGCATTATTCAGCGAAAGCTCAAACTCAAGCCTTGTGAGCGCATATTCGTCACCTCTCTCGGACTCCCGCACACCATCTTGCCAGTCTTCCTGCTAACCGCCCGAGTACATTGTTTGCGGAAATTATTCATGCCCATCACGACCTGCTACCAGCCCTATTTACACCAGCCTCTAGACCATCTTCTCCATTATGAAGTCTGCACCAACCTCCTATGCTTCTTTCGATGCAGGGCATCAAAGACAGCATTAAAACAGACCACTCTAGAATGTCTGCATGAGAAACACGGACACCAACTGCACGTATACACCGATGGCTCAGTGACCCCTTCTAGTTCCTCGGGCTCCGTAGTCATCCCCGTAAGGACCATAGTTAGGAAAGTGAGTACATCACACCGGACTTCATCGACTGCTGCAGAACTATTCGTGTCGCCATTGAGCATATCACTGAAGAAACACCTCAGAAATTGTCTGTTTTCACTGATTCAAAGGCCGCCATCTAAGCCTTGCAATCTGCTCTTCGTCATGGGTCCCATGAACAACTTCTCGCGGAAATCAGAGAGCTCCACCACACAGCCATCAATAAAGGGTACGATGTTGTTTACCAGTGGCTGCCAGGACACAGCGGCATCGCAGGGAACCACCGCGCGGACGAGGCTGCGCGAACTGCTCATCATGAGGGCGATTGTGTGTGAAGTCGAGAGTTCGACGAAAACTCGTCTGGTCGGGGACAAACATGTTGACGAAGAAGAAGGAGCGCCGACCAAAGAAAACAAGAAACAAAAACAGACGTTTCGGCTCCCGTACGGGAGCCTTGTTCACATTGAAATGAAGCAAGCAGCTCAGTGGCATTACATATGCTTGAAAAGAGGGCGCAGGGAGCGTGCGTAGATTAGGTTAAGCTTTCCATCGTTGCGGTTGAGGGTGTGACTAGTAGTTTGGATGATTAATGATTCAAGTGCGGGCGAGGGTATAGCTTCTTTTCCGTTGAAAGCACGTGTGCCCAATTGCACAAATGAGGTCGGGTAGTGCAATCTGTGGAAAAACAGCTATGTCGCCCAGCAAGCGATACTCCTCTGTCACCCTTGAAACGTGCTGCCGTACCCTATGCTCCCGGACTACGCGAGGCTTTAGCACGCATCATGCGCACCTTTGGTGTTCATATCGCCCACGTTCTGACAAGAAAACTGCGCCATGCGTTGGTAAATGTCAAAGACCCCCTTCCCAAAGAAAAATATCCAGGCGTAGTGTACAAGGTTCCTTGTTCCGACTGTGACTACGCATACATTGGCGAAACCGGAAATTTCGAGAGGCGGCTAAAAGAACATAGTAACGATGTACGTAACAAAAAAGTGGATTCAAATGCTATCGCCGAGCACGCAGTATCTACAGGCCATGACATCGACTGGGGTCGGGCACACGTGCTTTCAACGGAAAAGAAGCTATACCCTCGCCTGCACTTCGAATCATTAATCATCCAAACTACTACTCACACCCTCAACCGCAACGATGGAAATCTTAACCTAATCTACGCACGCTCCCTGCGCCCTCTTTTCAAGCATATGTAATGCCACTGAGCTGCTTGCTTCATTTCAATGTGAACAAGGCTCCCGCACGGGAGCCGAAATGTCTGTTTTTGTTTTTTGTTTTCTTTGGTCGGCGCTCCTTCTTCTTCGTCAACACGATTGTGTGTCCATCTCCATCTCGACAGTCGACGCAGCGGGCAGGCTTAGACCACTGTCGCGGGACATCACGCTGGCCGCGTGGAATTCAGGCCAATTCTCGCATTCGCGTTTAAAAGCCTTGGACCCAGATCTGAAACTCCGGCTTCCATCCGGCCTACCACGACGTGAAGCAACTTTGTTGTGTCGCCTGTGGCTTGGTGTAGCTTTCACCAAGCATTGCTCCTTCTTAATAGGTATGGCTGATAGCCCTGCATGTGCCAGCTGCTGGTGTGATGAGACTATAGCCCACATTCTTTGTGAATGCCCTGCCTACAGCGCCGAAAGGCAGTCTCTCTGCCGTGCACTGGAGCGTCTAGATCCGCGCCCACTGACGGAAACGACGTTTCTCGGCCACTGGCCGCGGCGATTGTAGGCGGTGAAGGCCACCAAGGCACTGTTCCGCTTCTTGGGGAATTCCGGCCTGCACGATAGGCTGTGACCTTACACAGTGACTTCAATTTCCTGCAACTGTCTTTCTCCTCCATCTTTTTCTGCCCTCACGCCTTTCCCCCCGTGCAGGGTAGCAAACCGCTTATTCTTCTGGTTAACCTCCCTGCCTTTCCTCCTCCTCCTCCGCCTCCTCCTCGAGCGAAAACTGATTGGCATCAGCGACCGAGAGGTCTGGAGTGGCAAGCCCATTTTGACGATTCACAGGCGATTGACCGGTTGGGAGTCTCACAGGCCGGCTTTGCCGTCTTTACGCTTACGTGCATACTCGGCCTTCTTCCGTTTACAGCCTTCGGTTCGACTGCTTTCCCGGCACACTTCAATCAGTGCAAGGCACTCTTGCCGTAAGCAAATAGTGTAGTTACCGGTGTTGTCTTCTAGGCAGTTGAAGCCCTTTGTTCTTTTTGAGGTAAGGAAAACCGCATAACTGGCTCCCTGGATGAGTGGTTACAATTGCGCGTTGAGATAACATGGCGGTGGTGGTCACCTACAAAAACGCGTAACACGTTAGGCGAAACTCGTACGCGGCTGCTGTTGTACGAGCTAAATTTTTCTCCTAAATGGCTTGTACAGAGTTATTACAGCTGTCTGTAAAAATTGAGCGCAGCTTGATTTTGCAGTACATTGAAACAGAAAACTTTGGCGACGTTTAAGCCACCCTTACGAATACAATGCGAAGCATTGACGCTTTGTCGCTCGGCAAGGGATGCAGAGCGGGGTGGTGCAACCCTTGCGTGGTAGCGGTGTCCTCTCTCACGTTTTCTGGACCCTGCGAGAACGTGTTGCGTGCTTGTCTCATTGCTTCAAGGAGGAATGCAAAAGCTACGAAAGACATGACATCGTTTGGAACAAGCCACGAGGCACGCGGCCCGCACATTCAGAGCAGGACGTGCCCTTGCACAAGGTAAACGGCGTGGACTCCACAAACAGCGCCCATTGACGCCCATGCATGCGCTGGTTGACTGTCTGACTGCCGATTCATGGCTGACTCAATTCGCACCTACCAGATCTGTGGTAGATGTTCTGCTCATCCTAACATATTCCGCCACGACTAGTGCGAAAGTAAAATGGCCCCAATCTTTGCGCAAAGAACTGTCCCACTTGGCCAAGGCAGTGCGTTGTTTGTCATAAGCCCACCATGTGTGCCGCCTGAAATGTAGGTGTTGTGTGGGTCTGCCTGCTGCTACAAGTTTTGCGAGTGTATTTGCGGTACACCTTCAAAGCATGGCGGCTGTCTGTAAAGGCGCTTAGGAGGACGTTGCGCAACAGCCACCGCTAACTGAGCGCGACCCTTCTCGCCTGCCCGCGCTACTTCATTTTCCATCTTACGCTGCCGCCTTTCTTTCTTCTATCGGTAACCCCCTTCCGCTTTTTCATTTTAACCCTCCTTTCGTTAGTCCTACCTACATTCATCCTTCGCCGTGATCTTTGCTTTGCTGTAGCTCTGCTGGTTACAACGATGGCAACGATGGCGACACGCAAGCCATCAGCGGACACCTTAGAGCCGCGCACTAAATTTTTTTTTTTTTTTTGGGGGGGGGGGTGCAGCAGAGAGTGGCCGTGTTCTGTCCGCCTCTGAGGTACCTTCGCTTTTACACAGCACTTATGCCGACGGCGAAAGGCACGCCTGAAAAAAACTTTAGGACAAATACCTCTTTCCATTGTACGTAGCAGGGGGTGTCCGCATGAACGCCCCGATCTGCATGTTACAGGCAATGGTTGCTTCAGGCCTCGCACTAGCAACAACCTTGCCACTCAGCTAAAGCAATCCCCTCAGGTGCGTTTAGAACAACACACCTGATGTGAGTGTGCACAGCTCGGTGATTAGTTTGCCTTGTCATTGTTTCATGTCTTCTGTGTCATTCCCTATATTGGCCCAAGTTAGAATCGATATTATGTGTAAATAAATAAGCAATCCATGCTCACATGCTGATCATAATGCAAGAAAGACTGTTGGCAAGGAAATGACGCACTAAGTGCCTCACATCTCGGTGGATATCCGAAACCACGTCTTAAGGGGAGAGAGGACGGTAGGAGTGAGAGAAGAAAGAGATAAAAAGGCGCCGTAATGGAAGACTTCGAAATAATTTCGACATCGCACAGCACACTGGCGCCTTCGCGTTTCTCCACCATCGAAACGCAGCCGCCGCGGCCGGGTTCGGACCCAGGAATGCCACCGGGCGGACAGGTTTTCGCTGAATGTTTCGTAATAAGCAGTATTTCAGCCATTGTACTTTTTTTTCTGAAATTGTTGTCGGTCTCAGCTCCAAACTTAAATTTGTGTTAATGTGTAAGAGAGGCAGGAACCTCAAAATGTTGGCAAGAGCAAACGAAAGAAAAAGTAGCGTGACTTTAGGCAATAAACAATACTAATGGTACAAAAGGAATACTAAGTGAAAGTCATATGTACTGGGCATGCAGAAACTTGTTGTTCTGAGAGTACCGTAGTTAAAAATTATTTAGAGCTATGAATGTGCAAAACAGGTGATGCAAAACAGACACCACCTTTACTGAGGAATTATTTCGAAAGTGTGAGAAGAAAATAACGACAGGTGATAAGACCACATTGACGCAAAAGTACAGCTGCCTAAATATCGAAGGCAGAGTGAGAAGTCGCAGGAAAAAGATGTGTGGATTGCATCAAGCACGTTGCACGAATGGCGAGTCTGATTTCCCTAGGGCACCCCTCCCCGCAGGCGGTATCTGTAGCGGGAGTCTTTGCGATGGCGGACCTATGCTCCGCAAGAGGAAGCAAACAGAGGTAAACGGGACGTTCGGCACAAAAACGCGGTACTTTGAGCACCACCATGAAGGAGATAATGAACTATGTGGATAAGAAGAGGAGGATGAAAGGGAGACAGTGCAGTGTGCTGGAGGCATAATGGAACATGTTTCATTGTGCGCCTCGCGAACAGAACATAAGGCGTGGGGTCATTTGTGCCTCCTCGAGATGAGCGGAAGATTTTGTTTATGTTAGATAATTACATTCAATGTGCTTAATATATATTTATTAACCTTGCGCTATATTTGCATTTGGTGGCAACGTACGTTCCCGCGCAATGTGAGTGCAGCGGCTGGAAATGAGAAGACAAACTATATGCGGTCTAATATTACGACGTATCTTATATGAAACAAAAAATATTGGTATTTATGGATACAATCTTTTCAAAAAGCGCGAACTACGACGGACAAGAACAAGAAGAACCCGGGGCAAGCGTGACCCGTTCCAACTGAACGTTGATGGACAGTTGTTAGCAAGCCCTCAACGTTGGATCCTTTTCTTCACACTCATTTTCGTAGACGTTCAGCTACACTTCCACGACGGTGCGCACTGTCTACGCAAGCAGGGTGAGCACCTCCTGATATGTCGCGACGTTTCCCATTTTATGTGTGTGCTATGCCACAATTTTTCGCAGACATCCTTCCACAAATCAAACAGTGGAGTATAAGAGGCATCTGGCGTTTTAATTGAACTAAATACCCCACTGTGTACAGGTGTGTGGCAGGTCCTCATTAGGCTAATGAGGGTGGTGTGTACACATTCAAAGTGCGATAACGCTGTTCCAAGTAGAAAGCACGGCAGACAGTGCATGATCTGGTCGTTATAAAGGACGCAAGATCCGCTGACTCGGTGAAGGCAACCCTATAATGATAGCGCATGCTCTCGTGGATCGTAAGCCTTTAGAGCGCGCGGAGGGGCACGGGCACGCTTGTTCTCTATTACTGCTTAGCCTACTTCAAACTAGGTCAAAGAAGGTAGGCAGATGGTTCTTAACCATCACAAAGCGAACAAGAGAGAGAAAAGCCTCAGGGTGCTTGCCGGCGTTTCGAAGAGGAGGCTTTTGTACGTCTGCGCCAAGCGTTTATCACTGGCAGGGTTTGAGCATGGCCTTCACTCCGAGGAGGAAGGCCCAATCAGGAGGAGAAGGGTGTCAAGACTTACGGTTGTTAGGATGAGCAGGGTTTCACCTGTGAAACTGTGAAAAGAAAAAGGGCATCTCAGTTGAATGGAATCCGGTGGTGTGGAGTGTATCGAGATAGCGAACGAGGTCGTGAAAGGCTTGCCACAAGCTTGCCACAAACGACACAAGCCCATACTTACAACTCTTTATTTCTTGTCGAAGGGCCGTACATATTCACACAGACATAGCCACTCGCGGAACCACAACGTTTCCGTCGTTCATCCATACTTACCATGACCACGACCCGGCACCTGCACTTGTATCATATCTATTTGGGATACAACGGGTACAAGCTTTCCCCTGGCCTGGTGCTCGGCTTATCAGGGGTGAAGTGCTTGGAAAATGGGTCTTTGACCCGCCCTTGAGTAATCGAAAATACCATCTGCCATGGCGCTCTTTGGCCATCGACGCCCTTGCGTCTAAAAGTCCATAATCATCATCATCATATCAATTTCTTTTTAGAGCGTTAGTTAGCTCTACTAGTCGCGCCTCTCAAAGTCATGTTTTCTGCAATTCAAGATCATGTGAGCCAGTTTTAAAATGGCAAACCAGCGTGGCCGCCGCATACCAACAACGCATATATACCACGTGACCAAGGTGGTACCATACAACTTTACCAAAATGGCCACCATAGCACGGGACACAAGGGACGCGTAGAGGCAGTGCTCGAGCGGCCATCGAGGTTGGACTTCTTAACTTAATACTACCATTTATATAAAATATGTTGGGCACCCGTTTGGCCCCGAAAGTTCGGGGTGGTGTCAAACGATTCGGCGTTTCACAGAGCACAAAATTCCTCGTTGAGTCACAGCCTAGTCTACGCAGGGGATTCGAACCGGCGACCTTTGCTCTCCCAAACCATAACCCCCGGAGATCAAACGGCCATTGCGGTCGAACCGTTTGCAGCAGGACGTTCCGAAAGGTGTCAAAGGATTCGTCGTTTTGTGCTGTACGCGTCGCTCCTAATCAGGATAAAAACAATGTTGACATAGAAACGGAAAAGACGACCGCACAGGCGCTGATTATTTGCCGTGAAGAACATTTCCAAGCAAGTGTTCTGGTTGCCTTTGAATGCACGAGACAGCTTTTCGAGGTTCATTCTTTGGCACAGGTTTTCAGCAAAATTTCTTTACTTGGTTGCAGAAATGTTAGATCATATTTTTAAAGGCTGACTGCATTGCTTTGGCAGCCTTGGACAGGAACATTTGTTCAGCTAAAATCACGGACTCCCCTTCCTTGACAGCAATTAGCAGGGACAAATGCCTTTCCTTCTAATGGAAAATTGTTTTTTTAATGAAAACTTCTTTCTTTCAGAATTTCTTTGCATCAACGCGTCTACGCCGTCCGCAATATATCTATCTGCTTCCCGCGAGGAGGCAAACCTAGAGACTTGCCTTACCATGGTCAGCAGTTCTGGCGCTCTCCTCTTAGGTTCCACGGCGAGCTTTGGTGCGTGACCAAGAAATCGTTGGGCATCCTCCGGGATTTACGTGACACCTTCAACGAGGTGCGCCTGGTTCCTGGCGCAGTTCTTACTAAGAGGCACAAGTGCACGCAAACTTGGTTGGATTTGCTGCCACATGAATTTGGTGGTCTGGTCAGCGATGGTGGAAAGTTCACGGCACTTCCTGGTAGAAGTTGGCAACGGCGAGGTGGAGAGCGCGAGCAGCCTTAGGTGTTCCCGGTGCTGACGAGCTATGTGGTCGGAATTATTCCGAAGCCCTCCACTACGGCACCACCTTCTTCCTCTCTTCTCTCAGTCCCTCCTTTATCCCTTCCCTTACGTCGCGGTTCAGGTGTCCAACGATATGTGAGACAGGTACTGCTCAATTTCCTTTCCCCAACCACCAATTTTCATTTATTTTTTCCGCCATTCCGAACGTGTAACCTTGCAGAGGCGGCCGGCATGGCGAGTAGAGGGCTGGAAGCCACCAAACACCCTTAGCAGTTAAAAGGGTAATATTTTGCAGCGAATGCAGAAACTGAACGATCTCGCCCTGAAATTTGCTACAGCAATAAGGAGTACTACATGGCAGGGTTCGGCGAGTGACGAAGAGAAAGAGCCGGCTGAACTAGAAATGAACTTGAATCGGGCAATCTGCCGTGCTAGACAGTGCTGATCCTTTGTGGTTGACAGCGCCTATACACACGCACAGGAGAAAGAAACAGAAAATACGACGGCACAAGTGCTGACGGTATGCCAGATTAGTGAACAATCCATTAACTAGATGGCGCTGCTTGTATTCCAGGCTCCGCGCGTAGGCTCCCTTGCCGCATGTATATAGACAACACTCCTCGCTTCTCGCTGCCACACAATGATGGAGCCAGGCACCAGGCCGTGTGAGTCAGCGTTATATCGCCGCCACCAGGCAGCTCATAACGATTCTGACCAACGATTGCTTCACAAGGATGCTTTGCGCGCGGATCGAGAAAGGAAGCGTGATCGACTGTACGTACAATTCCATAGGTAACGCTCGATATTCGCTCGCTCCCTCAGCGACGTCCGCTCATTTTCTTGTAAGTGCGACAGACGGTGTACTTACACATGTTCCTTTGTCCCCTGTTTCGAGTTACCCTTTCAAATCTTTCTTTCTGCTTGCCTACTCTTTCAGGCCTGTGGAATAGTGGCTTGCAACTGTGTTCGCACTGGCTACATTGCTGCGCCAGATTTCCAGGGTGGGTAATTTTTACGCAGTTATTGTTATGCTCGAGCAGCCTCTTACAGAAACATGTCTCTGATTGTCTAATTTATTGTTTCCCGCACAATATTCGCATCTTATGTATGATGTCTTTCTGGCATGGTATGAGTCCTTCGCTATGGGCAATTTCACATTTCCTGCGCTTGCCACACTTTTAGTTCTCGTTTACTTTGTTACGGAGGCTTAACAGCTTTTTGGTGCCCTAAATACAGCCGTCAACTTGTGTTTGTTTGCCACCCTCTGGAATCCTTGCAACACTTTATGAAAATACGGTATATGTATGCTTTGGCTTATTGGTATATATTCGGATATTCATATATCAGTATAAATATATAAGTCCTGGTATATGTAACAAATTTGCCTCTCAGCGCACTTTTCTGGCAGCTTCATTGCTGGCGCCAACTGCAAGCTCCACTTAGGTGCCCTAAATTTCGGAAATAGCAGTCACTGCCCCTGGCTTACTCGTATCTGGCGAGCGGATCAGCTGGGCATCTCGCGTTCCACTGCAAGTCGTTGAATCATTTGTGCGGGGAGATAGTACGATCGAGGTGAGTCCTGTACGGTTCAACTTTCTTCATTCATCACCCCATGCGGGCTGAAAGTCAGAATGCTTGCTTCTTTTTTTTGTATATATACGAGTCCCTCTGATGGTTTCGCTCATTCTTGTTATTTAATTTTATTTTTCTGAGTTTACTCACTTTATTCGGACTATTCTAGTTATTTTATTCTGGTTAGCCTTGGTTAGCCACCGGACTATTTTATTCTAGTTAGCCCCCATAAAACGATTAATACATGGCGTGGACTTGTCTGTGCTCTTCTTCCCCGAAGCGTGACGCGAGCCAGAGTTAGAATAGCGCGCTGCATTGTCTGTTTTTTAATGGCGGACTTTTTCAGACTTAAATCTTTTGGCTTTTTGCCAGTAGGCTTTCAAACGCCACAGTTTCACAAAACCATGGTCACTTTAAACTGATACCGATAGAAGAATGCAGCTTTGCTGCACACCCTACACAGAACTCGGCTAAAATGTCGTGTTCCCACTGAGAACGAATAAAGAGAGGCTATTCATGAACGTGCACAAATATTTTGTATCTATTTGCCCGTCTGACCTCACCTCTTGTTTTTAGTTCGAAATCACCAATCCGCAAGGTCTAACCGGCTCACCAAGATTGTGTGAAGCTGGACCTTGAAGGTGATCATGCAAAACCTAGCATAGCAACCGCCCATGCATAAATGTAAATACATATTGCCGAGACTCGGTTTAGAACCATCGGCGGGCCGAACAGGTCGGCTTCGCTGGCCACTGTACGAGGGCACTATGCTATCGGAGCAACCGATAACGCCGCGTCTTAAACTGCAACATACCTGCACATCGTCTTCATCAACTACCATCTGCGGCGCGAACAGATCAGATCATCATCATACATGATATGCAGCGCGAACTGAGAGAGAGAGGAAAGACTTTAATGAATACAGGAAAGATCTGCCTGGTTGTTGGCATAGCATGCTACTCCAATTGAGGGTGAAAGAAGAGAAGATAAGAGAAGAAAATGGGGAAAAAGAAAGGGTGAAACGTGAAATCAAGCACACTCAGCACACACGCACTCACAAACACACATGATTATCAAAGGGTGCCCACCAAGCCCGTGTTTCTAAGAAAAAGTAATAATGCTTTTTTTCCCGCAGGCACCCGAAGCCGCATCACTCCAGGGTCCAAGCACATGCTCCAGATGCACGTGGCCGTCCTGACGAAGTCCTAAATCACTTATCAGTGCCTTGAGATGGTTATTTGAAAGCGGCAGATTAACTATTGAAGATCCTCTGGCACATCAGAACTTGGGCACACATTACGACTTCCTGGTGTTTTTGTGCGCTGTTTGATGATGAAAAAAATAAACTAACTAGCCCAACGTTCTGCATTATGCACCAATTTTATGAAGATAAGATTTAGTGAAGGCAACGTCCAGACAAATTCAGTGCAGGCAATTACGGTCACGTCTATCTAAATTGCGTGGCATGCATAAGTCACAAGTGGGGTCGATACGAAGAAGGAGTCCATAATGATGCTGCGGATCACACCACAAAGATCGTTGCATCGGCCAGGATTTAGTAGCCAGGAGTCTTGCGCTATCGCCACGAGAAAAGGGCATAGATGGGAGCAAGGTGGTGTCGCCATGCGCCGACCTCGCTGCACCGTCGGCTTGATCGTTGCCTGCGAGGCCGCAGTGAGCGGGTAACCACTGCAGCGCAACACGGTCACCTAGCTCACAGGCCTCGGTGTGTAATTTGTTCAAGACTTCGAAGATCGGCTCCCGAAGGCTTCCTGAGGACTTTGTAGATTGTAATGCAGCCCGAGAGTCACTCAAAATAACCCACGCTGTTGGCGGTCGTTGCAGAATGTATATAAGTAAATGCTGCTCCCAGAGCAGCAAACTCGATAGCAGCAGTCGAGGAGCGGTGACAGAGTGTCGCTGAAATTGTGGTGCGCGCAGACGGAATCCAGAAGCCAATCGCTGATGAGATGGATGTGACAGAGCCATCAGTGCAGATGTGGCGGTGCGTACTGAAGCATCCAAAAATTCGTTGAAGAGCAAAGTATTTAAGTGCAGGACAGGGGGTGTTTGTTTTTCTTTTAATTCCAGGGGCTGTTGCCAGGACAGTGTAAAGAGGTACACAATGTTGTGCACCTCTTTCTTTTAGCTCTGTCCTGTTCGCGCTATATATCATAGATCGTCGTTACCGACTGGTCCAACTTTCCACCCTTGAGATCATCTTAACCACGATCAAAGCTTAACCTGAGTCTGACGTCGTCGCCAGATCTGCCCACGGCCGAGCAAAGCAAAACCATGATTCAATCAGAATAAACACATGCTTTCGCACGTCAGCTGATATTTTCCTTCGGGAATACAAAAGCGAGGAGGTTCTTCAAAGGTTATATCACAAAAAAGAAAAGAGAACACCAATAAATAGAAAGAAAGCAAGAGAGCAAGCTAGCGATACAAATACGACGTGCAAAGCAGACCTGCCTTCGCGAGGGTGCTAAGGAAGCATATCAAAGTATTTAAATCTCCCTCAAGCGCACGTTCTTTGGCATGGAAAACAGGGACGCCTGTCAGCAAATTGCGAAAAAAGGTAAACGCCCGCACCTTGTTTCCTGGTATTTCGGCATCGGACAAACCCAGCCTTACAGCGTATCTCGAAGACTAGAGGGACAAAAATATTGAAACAAAGACGATGAAGTAAGACGCCTTGATTCTCGAAGGAAAACGTTGAAGGCAATGCAAGAGGAAATCAAGAAAACAGGAATACACTCAATAATTAATGCACGGCATTGAGAGCTAGGTTCGAAAGTAAGAGCTAAAAATCAAAAACATCTACGGGATTGTGTGAGAGCAGCAGAGAAGGAAAAACGTACCGCAAAAAAGTGAGAGGAATTATAGTGAGGAAAAAAACACAGAGGGCCGGACTAGGCGGAGTCGATCTTTAACGGGCGCGCGCACGTAGAATGTAAAATCCTAGCGAAGCAAGGCTGTTGGGTTCGGTTTGGTAGCTGGACTAATTTTTTTTTTCGAGGACAGTATGGCCGCGTGCAATGTGGGAAAATATTACATCAGAGGTGCTTGCACGAGACGAAGAAAAAAATACAAGAAACACATGAAGCTACAAATGCCGAGCGCGCCTGCAGCTCCACGCCGAGGGCGCTAACAGTCCTCCTCGTTCAGTGTTGCAGCTCCCTAAATTTCTTTTTTGGCAGTGCGTAATGACATTCACCGTCGCCCGCGGAGACGTACGTGACAAGGGAACTACACACGCCGGCAGTATATGCGCCATACGAAAGCTGTTCCTGCTCTGGCTGCCCGCCAAAGACTCCCGAAGGATATGAGCCTCGCAGCGCTGGAGTATAGACCATGGCTCAAGGTCAGGCACGTGCCATGAGGAGTGTGTTTCCGGCAGCCAGTCAGATCCCTGCCATAAGTTTTCCCGATTTTAGTGGGGAGCGCAAAATTTTCGGGGAGCGATAAAAGAAGTCTGGGAAGATAAAAGAATCCGTGAACAAGAGACCGCGCAGGAGCTACAGATTCCCTCGTCTGTGAGAGGTGCTCCAGAGCAGAGTCGGGAGAAACTTTATCAGGCAGCTGTAGCAAACATACCGCGTGTAGCCCTAGTGAAAGCGATGGGAAGTGAACGCATGTATCTTTAGTTGTGCATCATGTCAAAGTAATTTATACTAATTTTCCCCCTCATTTATTCAAAATCAACTGCACTACATTTCACTGTCTTCTGGAAATGTGGTTCTCAACCACCTCAGCTCGCAGTTGCCGCTTCCGTTCACACGAACTCAATTGCACTCAACGGCAACTCGCATCTCAGCTTTTCTTATTTGAGACCCGTTTGAGTGCCGGTGATTAAGCGTAAAAGTGATGTCATTAATGAAAAAGTGTCACGGTTCCAACTTGCTTAAACCGATTATAGAGCAAAAGCACGGGAAGCATTAGTGAACGAAGAAGACGGTGTGCAATGTGGCGTGCAATGCGGTGTGGAATGCACAGCGCGAGGTTGTCTTGCAGTATAACGCGATGCGTGCTCGGCTGCGGCGACAGCCTAGTGCTCTCGCGCAGCGGCCTGCGAAGCAGATCTGTTTGTTCCGCCGCGGGTTCGACTCACTTTAAGCCAACATGGCGTCACTGTTTCCAGGCAACGGCACAAGATCCAATGTTGGCAATATTCCTGGTCGATGTTGGTGAGCGCATGCCTGCTTTCGCACTAAAAATTAATAAATATACAAAAAGTTTGCAGAAAAGTCTAGATATGATGTAAACTAATATAAATAGCAAAATTAATAAAGAAATGATGTCATTAATCAATAATGAGACGTCTTTCAATTATGCGGTGCAGAGCTTGTTCCACAGCGGAGGGATGCGGCACAAATATCGTGGTCACATATATTTGGCAGGAGACGGTTAAATACCTGGTTTTATTTTTTTCACACAGTAGATATCAATTTAGGGAAAAGATAATTAACCCCAATAAGTATAACGATATTGAACAGCAATATACTCTGAAATTCTACATTTACCATTTGTTAGGGTTGTTCCAGGAAAGTGCTGAGCCAGAAATGACAATTCCTGTTACGTTTAGAGAAGACACCTAAATTGAATATGATTTTCCAAGCACATGGCGAATGCGTGTAAACATTTTTGCCGTCTTCATGCGTGAGTGAGGCACGTGACTTAACAAGTGTCGGCTTCATTTCTGTTCCGCCATCACACGTGTTTTCTGTTTCACTATCTAGGCGTGCAAATAAAGACCACGAGCATATAATCCTTCTGCTTTCTTGAAGCAGCAGTTTCATGTCTCCGAAGTTTCAAGTCTCGCAGTACCATCGAAAGGCGAGGAGAAAAACTGAGCACTGAATCCATTGCTTGATATAATTGGAGAGGTTGCGCTCTATTTTACGTTTTCTGAAGAAGAGATGCGAAATGAATCTAAACACAGGCTGGAACTTTCAATGCTGCAGCAGACACAACGTCCTTGGCTCGGCCGCTGCTGTAATTTCCTTTTACAACTGATCACCGCCGGCCGGAAAAGGCGCCTCGCGAGAGGCGTTTTTGCGGCAGCAGCGGCGATTTGGCGACTGGAAGCGAGAGAGCTGCTGGCGTGCCCGGAACTCCCGAATTCCTCCCAGGATTGAGTTTACTTCCCCCCCCCAAATTAAGGAGACGCTGTAGCCGGCTGCATTGCAACTCAAAGCATTCGAGGAATGGAAATAGCACTTGTACACGCTATACAGTCGCCTGGTGTTGTGAAGAAAATAGCTGGGTCGACTACGCGAGAATAAATAGCGCGGCGATCAGATCTCTGATGCGATAATTTTGCGAAAACAGTTGGATTTTTTTTCCAATGATTACTTTGACGCTTTTAGCCTAACGAACGCTTTCACTCTAAGCCGAGGCTTCACACACGAGGTTGGGCGGAGGAGGGTGGGTAGGTTAGTGGTGGCACTTCTGGACGGTGCAGGTTTGTTGGAAAGGTGGACTGAGGCTGGTGGTGCTTAGGCGGCAGCTTCGTAGCCGCTGGCAGTGTGAGCATCTGGCTAGTGGGCGGTGCCGGACGCTTGGACCACCGAGACCGACGTTTTCGCCGAGTGGCAGCAGCGCTGCTACCGCACTAAGACGCCTGTCCCGCAGCCTGAGGACTAAGATCGAATGAAGCTGGCTATTTGAACAAGGCAATTTCCTTTGTGAAAACATAAATTGCATACACAACGCGAAACGTTGAGCACAACTCCTGCAAAAATGGACGCTTTCTCTTCGGTATCCATAGTAACCCGCTTTATTCTTTCGGGGTAGCTTCTTCATTCTTCCGAGTCAGCAACTTGTACCCTTGCCCCCAACTGGATAACACCTACAATCTATCATCCTATCTGCACAGCCATGTATGCAATGTGCGCTGCACTTTTGCCCCATAGACAGTGCGCGCTCATAGGACATGACTGGCCCCCATTGTTACTCGGCAGATAGGCTTACAGTTGGGTTGCTGCATGTGGAATGTCCGCAGTGCGTACTCACATGTGCCGCCGCCATTTGCGGGCACGAGACCGCTAATACCGGGTGTACAAATCACGCAATGAATTTTTGCACTGAAAAACCCAAGATAGCGATACTTTCTGCACCCGCCGCGGTGGCTCAGGGGTTAGGGCGCTCGACTACTGATCCGGAGTTCCCGGGTTCGAACCCGACCGTGGTGGCTGCGTTTTTATGGAGGAAAAACGCTAAGGCGCCCGTGTGCTGTGCGATGTCAGTGCATGTTAAAGATCCCCAGGTGGTCGAAAGTATTCCGGAGCCCTCCACTACGGGCACCTCTTTCTTCTTTCACTCCCTCCTTTATCCCTTCCCATACGGCGCGGTTCAGGTGTCCAACGATATATGAGACAGATACTGCGCCATTTCCTTCCCCCAAAAAACCAATTATTATTATTATTATTATTATTATTATTGTTATTATTATTATTATTATTATTATTATTATACTTTCTGGAGAAATATGACAACGATACGCTTGAATGTCACCTATGTGTATTACCGCTGACCAAGTCCCTTCTCCAGTCATTGTAGTGAAGCTCCTAACATTTTCACCCTGGTTTCTTGGGGCGAAGAAGGTTCAGCGATAGCTCTAACCCCCGCCTTCACAAAAGACAGCGTCTACACGCGGGAACACAAAGGCCAAATATCTCCCAAGCCTGCGTCTTCTTGCTTGCTTTCAACGCTAAACAGTGCCAATATAATTAATCCAGTTAAGCGAACGCAAATAGTTTAAATACGAAAAGGGCCGGCTCTCTATTTAGCTGAAATTAAGTTTTGTGGGCTGGTGGAATGGCTCTCAGCGAATTTGAGAGCTCAGTGAAGTTTACTAAAGCAAGAAAGAAGGGAACAAAGATTGGTTGCTTTAAGTTGGAAAAAGATGCAAAGGTAATGAGACGGAAGTAAAGGGCGCATAAGAAAACTAAATACGACGTGTCTAAAAGAAAAAGCGGGAAAATTCACTGTCCTTCTACGAAGTTGAAAAGAAGCTGAAAAAATTTGAGGAAAAAAACCACCTGTTCTATCTAGCTGCAGCATTAATTTCTTTGGGAAATTACCTCGTTTTTGTAATTCGATAAACGCAGAAAGGAAATATTGCAAATTAAAATAAGTTGCATCATATCATTGGGAATTATTTTATCTCTGCGGCCGCCTTATTTACGTGCGAATGTACTGTTGACCCGTAATAAATTGCCTGGAGCCATCCATGCGGTTCTGCCTGAGCTTTATACACTACAGCTGGCAGCACACTTTGTTGCTTCTTTGCACATTGCACACAAACAAAATATTCCAGCTTCTGTTGTATGCGTTCTCAAGGAACTGAACTTCGGTTTAGAGATCTGTGCTATTTCTTGTCAAAAAGACCAGCACAGATTTCATCAAATTGCGAATTGAGTTCCAGGAAGCTCGCTCTTATGTGCATAGCTATTTGCACGTACCCTGCAAACAGCAAACACACAGCACCATGAAGATGACCGTCGTAAGAAAGATAGATTGTATATGAATGGGAGTTGCACAACGCCGCGGTTGTTTCTCGGTCTCGGACACTGATTTTCCCACTTAGCAAATTGAAGCCAACCGCCACATCATTACGCCTAAAAAAAAACAAAAATAACTTGGATTTAAGAGCACTGTTTTCTATGCTCTCCTGCTTCATTCAGGCAAAAGCACTTTAGGAAAGAAAGAACGAGCACCTTGATAAGCAAAAGCCTATATCTTATTTTTCCTATTCCTGGGTCTGTATTCACAGAATTCTAACAAAAAGGCTGACACAGAAAGAAAGAAAGTCGATGCAGGCAAAAGCTTCTCAAAACCCCAAACTTGTTCAAGACGCACCATCTTGAACAACTGCAGGTAATGAGGACATCCAGTGCAGAAAAAAAGAAACGACAGTGGAAGATTTTCGGCATTAGGGCGCGACGTCGGCGTTTGTGGACTGAGAACTTTGAAAGTCCACTATACAGCACTTTTGTCTTATCTATGCAAAGCAAAATTTAATTAGTGGCTCTAAATCCCCCAACAAAATTCAGCCGCTCGGCACTCATGCTCAAGGAATATGCTATGCGGCCTTCGCTCGTACACCTAGTGTCAACCAAGAAGGCAGCACCTTGCTGCTCGGTCGGCTCGCTGCGATTTTTACCATGTCCCGCTTTTCGACCTCATAGACATCGGATTACATGGACTGCTCACTGGCAGTGCTGACAGTAACGATGGGTCATCGTCGCCTGTTGATTATACCTGACCCTTTATGCGGGGACCATCGTACTTCTGCGGCGACACCCCATGACGTTGCTTATTTCGTTCTGCGCCATTTCGTCCTTTACCGCGACGTATCTTGGGAACTCCTGAGTGACAGAGGCCGTGTCTTTCTGTCCGAGGTTTTTCAAGAGCTCCTCTCACTTTGCAGATACATGCACCGTACGGCTGAAGCGCTCGACCCGCAAACTTCCTCACAGAGCGAGTCACTTATCCTTTCACTGAGCTGCTCGCAATGCACGTTACCCCTGACCGTTTCAACTGGGGCCAGGTTCTGCCATTTGTATCTTCTGCGTACAATACTGCCCATCAATTAAGCTACAAGTTTCTTCCCTTTCTTCCTCCAATACGGCCGCGATGCCATCCTGTGTCCTTAAATCGATTTTACTACGCTACCACAGTCGTTCTGAGTACGCTGCAGAAGTCACTCAGAAGACTGAAGAGTGCCGTCAGCTGCCCAAACCTTTACCTTCCAGCACCCAAGGATACCTCAAAGACGAGCACGACAACGACAAGCATGCTCCGACGTATCTCGCCGACTGCTTCGTTTGGCTTGTGGTTCTCGCCAGCAAGAAATTGTGTATCAAGTATTATGGGTTTATTGAATGGTTCAAGGCGCGTTACCGGTCGACTGCCTCATTTAGCCAGCACCGCCTTCATTCGACCACCACCGCCGTGGCCGCAAGTTTCTTCGCGTTTTCCGTCTTAAGCCCTACTATAACCCTCTGGTCATCTCACCGCAATTCGCCATCGCGGCTAGTCTTTCCCGCCATTGTGAAGAAGAAGGTAAGAACCACTCAGCGCTGCCGTGCTTTATCGCCATCGCTGGTAGCCAGGGCGTGAATTTCGCACTGAAGCCGTTGTTTGCCGCTGGCTGTTCTGTCCTGCTGCGCCCTAACTGCTCCCTATGTTGGTCAGTAAATCGTCTCTTCACTAGACAGTGTCGACTTTTTTCTTTATTTAGCTGTTTCAGTAGAATCCCCATACAAGACAGCGTTGAGGGTCCTGTCCAGCGGAGAACCCGGCGTTGTTGGTTTCGTCAGCAGTGCGCGGGGAAAAGCCGGATTGCTCGACAGGGTCGTTACGTCGCACGTGGAGGTTTGGAATTAAAAGCGATTAAAACATCAGAAAACTGGCGGTGAGAAGGTCGTGATATGGCTCAAACGTCATGAGGATATGTAAGTACCTATACGAAGTAAATTAATGGATCTGAAAAGAGCACTGAGGTAAATAGTCGGGAGTCGAGCGCCTTACCCTTGGGTTGCGGGTCAGACAGCGCGTTCGTACGGCTTGGTTAAAGGGAACCTTTATGTGCGTGTCGTGTGGTCTTTCACATGATACGCAAAAAGTCTCCATGTCTGCGTGGGCAAGAGGAGTCTATGACGGGGCCCACTACCGCTATCGCGCCGTATAGCCTTAAAGGCATGGCTCAAGTGTCCCCCGGATTTTCAGTTCTACTGCAATTTTCTTATAAGTAGATACGATAAGTCTAAGGTACGGACACGTGCCACAATTGAGGTCTTTTTACGAACTCATTGGTACAGGTGTGTAGCCACTTTTTCTAAACAAAGAGCGGTCGAAATAGCTTGAAAATACTGTAATTATAAGCTTAGACCTATTCTCAGTGCCATTTTACCATTTTATTCATGGCAAGCGTACCACTCGCACCTACTAAACGGTTAACTGTTGTCGCTGAATGTGGCGTTACACGTTGCTAACTGTCTTTTAACATTTTTCACGTGGGAAAGGGGGATGTGTCAGGTGTAGGGGAGCATCACGGCGCGAAGCTCGATTGGTTGCTCTAATAGCAAGTTGAACTCACAATCAATTGTGAAGGGCCAGCCCTACAAAAAATGCATCGCTCACTACTGAATTTCTGGCCACTTCAGTGTTGTAAATGAGCCTGTTAGCGCCCGTTAATATGGCAGAAATGCGAAGAATATTCGGGCTTGTGTGTCCTAGTATGCGTCATTTCCTGGCTCTCTCCTCTGCAATCGCATGCTTCTAAGCCATTCCACACGCTGGTCCGCTGCTAGACAGCACGTCCCGTTCCCAGTGAGGTCTTTTGCACAACTTGCAGCACCGAGAATCGCTGGCATTTGTTCGAATTGCACTAACCTAAATATAAAAGGAGTTCTCCCGAGAACAACCTATGTCTAGGTGCTGCTGCTCGTAATGCCCTTCGCACATTTTTACAAATAAAAAGAACGCAATATTTCTCCGTGTCTGTCCCTCTCGCTGAAGTGTTGCATTCCAGCAGAATACTGGAAAATTAGTAGGCATGCGGCTTTTGTAAAACTGAATCTCAGTCTGCAGATGTATACACCGCGGCAATTAAATAAAAAACAGCGCTAGATATTTTATAGAATCCTTTTCACTTAATTCTTGTGTCTTGTTGATATAAACTCAGCAATAAAAATCGCAGTAGCAAAAAGTAAAAAATAACAGCCCGACCTCATGCGTCGTAAGATAGTGCGGTGAAATGTTGTTTCATGATGTATGCTGACGCTTAGCAACCGCGCTGTAGTTGTACAGAACTACATGGCAAACATGTGTCGCTCTTCCTTAAAAAAAAAAAAAAAGATGCGGGTACTCACAAAGCGCATAAAAGCGCATTTTCATTTATAGGGACACAATTCTGTTCATTCCCGTTCCTTTTCTGTGACACACGTTCCAGGCTCGCCCGGAGCTGCATCATCTGGCACGGGATTGCAATTGGCGACGCGTTTTTCTTCTCCTGGATCTGTCATTCAGATCGCCTTTGTGGCATTTCACCGCATTCGCGAGCGCGGTGGATACGCGGTGCTAGCTGGAGAGCAAACTCATATCTCGCCCAGCTTGTGACGTGAAAGGAATACGACGCGCGGTGGGACTGGCACAAAAGACGGTACTTCGCACCGAGCCGACTGCCTGATGTCCGACCAGAAACCGAGCTGCATTTACAGCAAGAAATGCGCCTAGACGTCGTTTCAGCACCCTACATCGTGAACAGGGAAATACACCGCAGTTATGAAAAAGAACAACAGGAAAACAAAGGAGAGAACACCTCGAAGAGAGGTATGGAATCACATATACTGCTTTTGTAGGTGGCATGTAGAGTAAGATGTGGGCAAGAATATTTATATGCACTAAAAATCTTTGCAATGGGGCGCACTAGAAACTTCTGGGGCACTATAGGCACTTCAGGCTCCTTTCATGTACTTCCGGTACTTTATGCGCCTTGGACATTTCGAGTAGTTCGAGTACGCCAAGTACTTTGAGGTGCCCCTGATTTAATGCGAGAAAGGAACGGCCTTGTTAAAAGGCGAGCAGAAGTAGATAGAAATAGATAGAACGTGTCTCGCAGAGTATTCCGGCAGTTTATATAATTTAAACAAACTGTCAAATAAGCGACACTTAGTTCATGTTACACACGTTATTAGACATACCCAAACAATTCTGGACAAAAGCATCTTTGAGCGGGAAACCGTTTAGGAACGCAATTTTTATATAATGTAAGATTTGACTACAACAATAAATATATCCGCAGATCACCCCACGGCAGTCTTGTTGTTTTTTTTTTTTTGCTATTCACGTTTTTGCTATCGTCAAAAGCGCTCCCTTTTGGTTTTCTTGGCAGTCTTAACTGTTCGATGCAATTGATGGAAACACTTTAAAAGAAAGATTTTGCTACATATTAGAATAACGAAACATTACCTTCATTATTTTCATAACAGTGTTAAAATTTTACAATTTTCAAATTTTTTCCAGAGAAAGCTGGACATGACTAAGTACTTTTGCGGTTCTATATTGCCGCAAGAAATTTTACTGCCTTTCGACCCGAAATTAAGGTGTTATTCTTATAGCTGCCAACAATAAGCCAAACTGATTAATTACTCACATTTGTTCACGGTAGTTTTCCGCGCTGTGAGATGCGCTTAGCTCTGCACGTGACGTAATAAAACCATACAGCGACACAGTTATGTTACTGTACTTGGGATCTTCTTGAATCGATGCACTAAAATTTTATGCCAAGAAATATATCCGTTGTGAAATATGTCAGAAGAGCTGTTTAACCTGCAGGCCTAAAATTATTCCTGGGAATAGGATCAAATTTTTCCCTCCTTCGCTGTGGGAGATGAGTGCAAAATACACGAAATATCGAAGGTGCGCCTTGTTTTGAGTAGAAAATGACGGATAGGTAATTACGAGCTAGGATGTATTAAGCCCTTGCCGGGTGCCATAACTCCTTGGACAATACAGACGCGCCCCTTTTTAATCCATTAGCAACGTGATAGCAAGCAGGAGCAGCGGTAGGATGGCTAAAATGGTGGACAGGAACAGAAGGTAATGCCCACTTTTCTTCAACGTCGCGCTAATGAATTTAGCGCGCTAGCGCTTCAGGAAGCTAAACTTTATGGCAGGAAAATCTCGTCAAAACCGTGTAACTCAGCTTTTTTAACCCAGAGCTATGGCCAGGGGGCAAAGGAGCATATGCTGTTCCCTGGAGGATGGTTATTACGCATAGAGGCACAGCCAGGATATAGAGAGTTTTGCGCAGGACTGTCAGCTACTGAACACATTTCATGAGCCACAGAAACACCCTGATAGGTGCTCTGCATCGAGCGCACCTGCTGAAATTGGACACGTGTCCACCTCAGCTCCCATGAGCTTATTTTTGTGCCTTTATTTTTGCGTCATTCATTTTCCTGTCAGCTGTATTCTTGATGCCTGTTGAATTTCTCTGTTTTCTTTTGGGAGTGTCCACGGATTTTTTTTTTTCATCAAATTTGATAGAGCGCCCGTCATAACGCCAGCGCGTAAAAGAATACTGCTAGCCATGACTGCGATCGAATTCGTTGAGGCAACTCCCGGCCACTTGAAGGTCGGTATAGGCTATATAAATTTTCCCATAATGTGCAGGCAACCGGTGCACACAGAGCCCGCCATCATGAACTGAGCACGTCGTTGCCGTGGAGATTTCTCCGCTTCCAGATAGAGTTGAGTCATAAATGTGAATTTTTCGCGAGAGTCATGGCAGCAGTTCTTTTAAGAGAATACCACTAGAGTTTTATGATGGATTTCTTCTGGAAAGTTCCAAAGGATGCCAGATTTTCGCACAGAAAGAGTACACGGACCAATTTTTCCCCCACGCCTAGTCTGGCGCTATGCCCATATTTCCGCCACTACTCTTTCAGCACGTTGTGTATGTTCTGGATTGAGAGCCGTAAAGAAACGCCTAGGCAAGAGCAGCGAGAAGTATTAATGACCACAATTCTCGGTAGTGGTTCAATTTAGCATATACCGTTTTATCTTTTCTGGGATCTGTCAGTGTCAAGCGGCTCTGAGCAGTACGTTCACCGCGTTGTCTTTTTCGCCAGCTGCGCATGAATCGCGAAGTAGTGTCGATGTCGCCTGGTTTTCATGACGTTGCTGCATTACAGCGGCAGCGACACGGAGTAATCTGCTACCGGCGCGCGTATATTACAAGCACTGTGTCAAGCGGCACTTGTAGTAAAGAAAAAGCTGTTGCCTTTTACTGCAAACAAGAAGTACACGCTAGTAATAAAGCTATAAGAATAGTTCGATTGAATGCGTTGGCGCATGATACGCCGGTACGTGTGCCAGCAATTTTAGAGCTGTAAGTGTTCCGAAATTCGGTTCGTTGAATAATTGGGCGTACTCGAAGGAATACAAGAATCAAGCCGGACGGCTAGTAAACTAAAAAAAAAAAACGTCTCAACGCAAGAGAGTTGGAACGTATGGAATACTCGTTATTTTAATGGCGCACTGTTATTGTAGAGATTGATAAAAGCAGCCCGCGCTTATGAAAGTTTTGTTCGCACACGGGCACACGCGCATGTTGAAACAGAGCTTATAGGGCAAACGGGAACGTCCAGTTTTTATTCTTGGGCGTCACTAAGTCAGCGTTTCTTTCATACTATCCCCAAGCAACTTTAAGCCGTCGATATGATTCCTTCGACGGAGAGCCACTACGAAATTACCACCCTTCTGTTATGGTCTCACGTAGATTTGTTTTCACTTCCCATTTGATACCATGGCGGCAATCTGCAACGCCTGACGGGAGAATGCAAACAGGCAAACAAAAAAAAATTACCCTCGGCATTTACAGAACTTACACGCGATTAATGCGAAGGCATTGTAATTCTATTACAAATCTATTTTAATTTCATTCCAATTCTCTTATATTCCTAAGTAGCTGGTGCGGTTGTAAGTACGATTTCTTGTGTGGTACTGGTTGACGGTTCGTATTTTCCCGCCTTTGATGACGTCACGCTGTTACACAAATTGGTGTTTTGTAACGCGGCCACTTTTCGGGAAACGCCGGGATTTCAGGTGGATGAGCTATCTAATGCTTTCGCACTGAAGCGTTCGGGCGATTTTAGCTCCTCCTGAGCGTTCTGCCGGCTGACGATGCGATGATGCCTGATGGAACGTAACGGAGAGCACCGCATCAATTTCGACCACCGGCAGTTGCCTAACATTCTTTGTCATTGCGCTGAACGCAGGCGCTTTCGCACGTCGTCTGCAGCAATAGGCGGTAGGCTGCCGTGGCGGACGGGATTCGATCTCACTACCCTTGATGCAGTGCTCAACCTCAGTATAGCCACTGGGCCACTGCGGCGGTCATCGCATAATGGAGCTCCGGACAAGTAAAAATAGTGGTTAGCCCGTAGGTCAGAGCTGAACACGGGTTTCCTTTACTCGCATGTTACTTAGCGACATTCGCAGCATTCTGATAATCGTGAAAACCTAAAATGAGCATTATAAAGGACAGAGAAATGCAGAAGCTAAGGGTAGTAAAGGAAAGCTTGGAGACGAAAAATACGCTGCTTGTTGAAAAGAGGCCAAAATTTCCTGTTAGAAGCAGCAGAGGCGGAAGCTGTGTGCCAATTTATGATTGCAATTTTCTTTTTATCGGAAGGCGTGATATGTCATCAGAGGCGCACTTGCCCATTTCAGCATTATTCTTCGCCTAAAAGAAAATATCCCTGACATCGTCTCCACTCCCGGATGAAGTCGTGACCTTGTTAGCAATCGAAATAGAGCGCTGTCGAGTTCACCGTCCGCCCAGGTATAATCTGCCTCTCATTTTGCTCGCACTAAAGTGGAAGCTGCAGCTGGCGCCAGCAATTCAGAGACCGGCACTGAAAAGCGGAGCACGCAACACAGCCATTCATACCTGGTCGGAAGACTTTCTTATCGTGAGCAGGGATATGATCACTGCCGAAGTGATGAGTGGGAGGTAATCTCAAACTAAATTTCTAAGCTTCGATAAACGTCTCAATCATTTCAGCGGTTAATACGGTTGAGTGGGGGCGAAGTGATCTAACCGTTTGTAGCTTCTTGCTGCTTACTACCATCACTTTCTTCCTTATGGTGAAGTGTTGGAGCCAACCTGCTGAATAGGAGATAAAGGTAGTATGCACGCTTTTTTAACCCCTTTCTTGCAAGAGGAGCAGAAATTATGCGTGGCTGTATATGCAACAATGCCTGGTGCCATTTGCACGCTAGATTTTTTTTTTTGCAAGATCAAAATATACACTTTAGTATGATATCACCTGCTGTGGGACGTTAAGTGTAAACGTCCTGTGGCATCATCTTCCCGAATAAGTTCATTGACACGAGTATTTTTCTTGTTTCCTTTTGCTGAAAGATTAGTTGCCGTAAAGCTTGGCAAAAAAAAAATAGCAGCTCCTTATAAGCTTAAAGAAGGAAAATACGTAATTCTTGCTGATACAGTGACCTGCTGAATTTCCTCACGTGAACCACACGGTAACATTGAAAGAAAAAGGTGAGTCAGCAAATCATGGCGTCTATGAAGGCGAAGTTTCGTTTTAAGATTGACGAGAATTGGGCTCGTAAGATTTTCAGCCCTCAGCGCTTCATGTACCGAGATTCGTTAATCACTAAGACACTGAGTTGCATTATGGAGGCAGTCAAGCACATGAAAAGTGCGATAGGTGAAGTTCGGAGACAAGCCTAGAGCTAACGAAAGAAACGGAGAAAACAAAAGCTAATTATAAATTCCAGATAGACTGAATACAGGACAGCGCTCCTTTGTGGAGCATAGATCGCCAGTAAGCTCACAAGTAACCTGCCTGAAAACGTATAGTCGTGTCTTTGTATAGTCGGCGTCCACTTGAACGACAAGAGCGCCGTACGTTGCAGTAGAACTTAAAGGAAGGGTGCCCATGTTAGCAGAAATAACTACGCACCGTGTGCTTTGTAACACCGGTTTTTTTTTTCATTTGAAATGAAAAAAGGCGTAACGCGTGGTCTGCATCAAAGAAGCATTCTTCTTACACGACTCGTTTTCGTTGGTGAACATAACGGAGAGAGAAAAGGGGCTCCGTCATGAATACCATGCGCTGTTATGAACTTAGCAGAAACATGAAGTGTAACAAAAAAAAAATTACCTGGCGGGTTTTTACCCAATTGGCACAACCCTTTCGTGTAGTTTAGCTTGTACTTGCACTTAAGACTGTGCATTTAAAAGCTGGTTTTTCTTTATCTTGACACTTTAATGCAGGAAACTGTAAGTCCCTGATTAACAATCACCAGACTCGGAAAAAATGCATCGAACCCGCAGAAAACATGCACTCACCGGGAAAAAAAGGCCTCCAGCGTCTTGCGCGAACCTGGTTCCTTTCTTCACACTGAAAGTAGGAAATTTCAGAACAGTTATTAACACAGACAGAGAAGGAGCAGTCAAGTGGACAGTACTCTTCTCGCGCTCCCGCTGGCTTGTGCGTTAACAGAACAGCAGCTAATAATTCCTGATAAAGCAGTGGAACGTATTGATCCAAATCAACACCACCGCTTGGGCTGCAGCTGGCGAGGCCAATTAGAAGCTCGTTACTGTTGGCTGCACCACTTGTAATAACTGGGAGCAGCCACCTTCATCAGTTAGGCGCTCTACTTTTTGCTTTGTACTTTCATGTTGTGAGTGCATTTCTGCCTGTCCCGAACAACCAGCACAACCTAGCACTCGGTGCGCAGGATTTTCTGAATGCATAATATATCCCTGCATGCCAATCTAAATCTTAGCTTTAACATAATTCTTTAACTTAATCTAAACTTCGATCTTTATTTATAGTTTTTTAATACTCTTAGATTCTTTACGCATTGATGAAACCATCACCGCCGCGCCTTAACGTTGAGACCACCAGCGAAGCTCCATGGCCGCTCAGGCACAACGGCCGGCGTTTGTTGTAGCATGCAACTGTAAATGCGGGATGCGCAAAATCGTCTATTTTCTTTTCATTTATTTATTTATACTCAAGGCCGTAGGAGATTACAGCGGGGATTTGGTATATCAAAGCAACATAAAGTATAAAACAGCTAAAAAATACCACGAAACAAAATGGTCATTATTCAATAAATATTCAAGACTGCACCACCAGCTATCAAAGTACCAAATCAGCAGCAACCTAAAAAGCAGTAAATGTGTTTTTAAAAGACAATCGCGGCATGAGATTCATCCGGCTGTACATGCATTAGGAACTTGATCTTAGCGGCTAGACAAAACCACTTCAGATTTTTAATTTCCTGCCAATATGGGTTCGTGGCGTGGGCAGGCTTTTGCAGTAGTCTGAGTGGGTGGTGCGTGTTGCTTTCTAGAGGTTCGACGAAGGTGTATGAAGGCGCTTAGAATTAGAGGGAGGCGGTTGGTGAGCAGGCGCTCTTAGGCAGGAGATGCAATTTTACTAGTCGGTGCCCCGATGTGCACCCCCCGGATATGCACTTGTCTTTACGCAAACAGACAGACAGAACACAAAAAATTAATCCTTGCAGCTTTCTTCACACCGTTTATTTACATTCGATAGCATCAGTGTGTGTGAGGCGCAGCGATGTGCTTAGTTTTCACGCAGCCGTTGTACTTTCCACTCCGAAGTCTGACCTGCGCCATGCTTGGCAAACAGTGGATAGGGAATGCTCCCGAAACCCGTCAACCTACTTCAAACAATTTATTATAAGGGGCGAGGCACACCACGCGCTCCTCGGCAGCAAGGTATCGTGTATGAAGAGGCGTCCCG
This sequence comes from Amblyomma americanum, assembly GCF_052857255.1. Lineage (NCBI taxonomy): Eukaryota > Metazoa > Arthropoda > Arachnida > Ixodida > Ixodidae > Amblyomma > Amblyomma americanum. Next base: position 5,390,737 of record NC_135502.1, on the reverse strand, counting down.
ACGGACCGCAAATTTATTGCGTGCGGCTGGCCAATCTGAACTAGAGAGTTAGGTCAGCCGCGGTGAGCCGGCGCATGGAGGCGCGTCGTTGCGAGCAGCAAACCGTTCGAACCTGGCGCTCTCTTTTCTGCAGGTAATCTTAACCGCAGACGTGGTGGCTATTAAATGTAATTTCCGAAGAGGAGGAAGGGGGGGGGGGGGAGGTTGGCAAGTAAGGTTTGGCTTGGTTGTGGTTTTTATAGGTTTAACATACCAAAGCGACTGACGCTATGAAGGAGGCCGCAGTGGAGGGCTCCGGATTATTTCGGCTACTGGGGGTTCTTTAATGTGTACTGCATGACACTGCACAGTACACGGGCCTCTAGCATTCCGCCTCCATCGACATGCGACCAAGGCGGAAAGCTGGGCTAGTTGGTGTCTCATCATTAATTAAAAGACTAGAGCATGTAACTGGGACACAGACATAGAAGAAGCGCTCGTCCTGTCTTCTCCTATGTCTGTGCCCTAGCTGCATGCCCTAGTCTTTTAATTAACGATGACATTTGTGACCGTCGCGGCCGGGATTGAACCCTCGTCTTTCGGGTCAGCAGCGTAGCAGCATAACCACTGAGCCAGCGCGACGACTTCTTTTATACAGAGTGTGGGCTGGGCTTTCCTTCTACCCACCTTCCCCTCTTTCTACTTATGTGATTGGCAGCCTCGATTTCTCCGCTCCACTTCACTCTACACTCTGAGTCTGACTGGTTCTTCCTCATAGCAGCAGTTTTCTCAAAAGCCATCTCCGTGCGTGAGCTGTATGCCGCCGTCCCCGAGACCAAAAGGAGCAGCACCCGGGAGAGATGCAGATGTGGTGATGTTATGCAGATGTGTCACTTTGCAGATATGCTGAAACACCAACCGACCACAGAAAGCTCGCCAACTGTAGTGCTTTTACCGTATCTGCACCACCGGCGACCTCGTAGAGACATGGTTCGAAGATATCACCTTGCGTCATCGTCAAGCCAAAAAGTAGGCTTCTGCCCTCGCCTTCTGTCTTCCCGTCTCCCTCACATCGGCAGCCTGCAAAGTGATGCAGGAGACTGCACTGGACCTCCTGGCTTGCCAGGCCTTATGGAGAGTTCCTAAAGCAACAAACGGGCTTCCGGTGTCGCCGAGCGACTGCCAACTCCATGCTGACATCGTCTTCGCTTTGGAAGACGCTCCCCAAAAAGGCAACACAGCCCACCTCCTCTTATTAGGTGCCCAGAGAGCATTCAAATAGCTATAACACTCCAACATCCTTCACGCCCTGAATGACATTAGCATCATCGAGCCGATTGACCTCGTTAGGATCTTTCTTTACAGTAGGACCTTTCGAGTCCGCTTTGGGGGCGTTCTCAGCTACCCCTGGCCTGTCTTGTGTGGTGTCCCTCAGGAATCCGTACCTGGACACTTCCATTTCACTTGGCTATAGAGCGCTTCCCTTCCTCCAGACCTACCAGCCTCCCCCTCCCGTCTCAATTTTCATATTTGGTAAGAAGTGACCTTTCAGGACACTAGGGCCTAGACGCCGGATTTCCGCGATTCGCAGGCTCCTTCAGGCTGAATTGAATTCTTTCTCAATGAGCTCACCGCCATCGGCCTCATGGCGTCAGCAGCGATAGCAGCTTCCATGTACATCCGAAGGCATGCTGACCCTCAACGGCACCGAACAACACTGGCGCCGTACAGAAACCTATCTAGGCCTCACCACTAGAGTTCGGCTCAGCTGGGAGCTCGCAGTTAAAGCTCTCCTTGCAAAGGAGGCGAAAATCACAAAAGTCGTCAGGCAGCCTCTGGGTCGTATTAACGGCTGCTCGTAGGGTCGTAGTAACGGCTGCATGAGCCATTCGGCTTCTCGAGGCCATTGCTACATCTCGGATGCTGTTCGCCTATCCCCTCTAGTAAATCACACCCACTATCATGAGGAAACTTGACACCACCCACCGCAACGCAATGAGCATGCACCTGGGCTTGCCGCGAACGTTTCTCTTCGCGCGTGCTCTGGCAGAGTCAGAGTCCTGACCCCTGTCCCTGTAGATGCTACAGCGGGCACTGATTTACGTGGGCTGCTCAACGAGAGCACCCAGCGACCTAAGTTTGGTACACCAGAGTGTGTCAACAGATTGTTAACACACTCAAATAAATGGCACTCAGTCATGAAAAACAAAAAAAATATTTTCAGAATGCTAGTCTTTAACTTATCCAATTGTCCGTACCCAGGACGTATTTTTCTTCATCTCCTGTGAGTAACGAATGCGAAATTTATATAATTTTTGTGTACATTACTTGCAAACGGTACTATCTAAAGCCTTTATAAGTTCTTACACGCATTCAACCTATTGCGAGAAAAGGAGCAGCTGGTTCCAGCAACAAACGGCAGCATCTCCTGAGGTCACATAAGAATTTAAAAACAAAAAATACGCTGCATAGATATGAAATAGCGTGTTGCTGCCTTCAAGCGCTCTCTGGCATTTGGCAATAACTATCATTGATGGCCCTACAAAAGTGATATGCGCTTCAACTACGACAAAGGACACAGAGAAAAAACCATATTTTGAGTACGAAGAATTATATGGCTGTGAGAGAAAACATATCAAATGCGGCATGGCAGCTGTGCAGTTTGCGGCCGTGAAGGAGCCAAGCATGGGGCTGTGATGAGGATGGAGGAGGGAAGAACAATGTTCAGGGCGCTTACTCTAGTTTCGTAGACAATACACACCCCTATCTGGCCATAGTCACTGCCAAGCATTGCGAGCAACGCACTGCACTCTTCGCTACTTGAGTGGACCAAATGGGCATCCGCTTTCACAACGCTATATAGCGTCGAAGGCCACAGGTAGACGATACTGGGTCAGTCACGCGCAGTGCTCTGGGCAAGAGCGGTATTTAAGGCGCGAATAATTCAGCGAGAGCACGTCAGTAGTCTCCTCTTTCTAGCTTCAAGCGTCCACAACGAGAGACAAAAGATGACCTCTGTGAATGATGCGCTCATGACGCTTAAAGTTTTTCGCCGAACTATAGAACGAGCTTTAAGCGGTTTCCTTCAGAGCTGTGAACTTGTCGTCTGATGCAGAACGTCCAAAGAGTGACAGTCGACGTCTCTATGAATGCATAATACGCGGTCACCCCTTCAATGTTCTATGGTGTTTTCATTATCATTACCAGTTTAAACTGTCTTGTACGGCTATTTTACCCTGATGTGGGCTCTGGGTCCTTAAGACACGTCGAAAACAAAAGCAATAGGTGCCGAATTACAGTACGGCTCAGTAATACTCCGCTCAGGGCATTGCATTGCTGCTCGTCTGAACTTCGTGGATTATTCCGTATTACTTCGGCAGCCATTTTACAACTGTTTCTACTGTTGCAATATTTGCTAATAACAAAACTTTCCATGTTGCACCGTCCGTTATCATCACTTCCTATTCATCACAACTCCGGGCACGGTGCTGCCTTGTGATTGTTTTGCGCCTGGCAGATTATAAAGGTTATCGGCTATAGTTACAGCGGAAGAAGTTCGCGTAAAAACAGCGTTCGCTGCTTTGACCTCACCAAGCCTATGCATTAAATTAAACAGCGACACTGCTCAAGGCAAACACCGACCGTCTGTTACCTGCACTCTCGGCCTGCCGCCGTCTCCCCCGAGGCTTGAAGTCGGAGCTCAAACTTTTCTCATCCTCGCAGCTTGATTTTCCTTGTTCTGTCCGCATGCGACAGCGGAACGCGAGCGATGCCTTGTGAAAAAGTGCTTCTGTTTACCCCGTGCAAACACGGTACCAACCATTGTCCCGAAGCCTCGAGTGGCGGCGGTCACTGCTTGAGCGTCGCTCCAAGGACGAACACAGTAGGATGCGAGAAGATCGCGTTTCTATAGCAGTGATTTCTTGGCGCTAGTGTGCTTTCGGCAAAACAGGGATGTTTTCTTTTGAGAGCTGCATTTTAAGAGGTGATAAACACAGTGGCGCGGACTCATGTGCGTGTCTGATACATGCGGCTTGGATGGTAATGCGTCCATCTCTACCGGCTTGGAATAATACTGCGCGGCAGCATCGATTTTCTTCCGAGTGCACACGACGCGCGTTCCTATTCCGAAATAAAATTATAAGAAGCCTCTTTAGTCAAGGACTCTAACCATCACCGTGATCGTGTCTTCCGCTTGTAAGATTTACGAGTCACGCGAAGTACTTGCTAAACTTTGCTTCCAGTTAACAAAGAGCTGAATTTCAGTAACAAAGGTCATGTGAATCTCTCCGCCCTTATTAGAGAGTATTCCAAGTCAAGCAGTAACAGGAAAAGTACATTTATTTAAATTTCACTTGGCCCAAAATCAAACATTCTGGGGGCAAGGTAGGACTCCCAGGCATCTATGAATGTAAATCCAAGAATTACTAATACCGCACATATGGGCATCAACCTATTATCGCTACCCGAATAACTTCCATATGTGAACAATGAATCCCAACACGGCAACCGAAGTGAAAACCGAACTGCTGGCGCACCTAATTCGCATTTGGCCTTATTAAGAAAATCGAACTTAATTTTTTTTGTTCTAAACAGCTTACTTCTGAATGAATAATATACATAGGCTTTAAATTTATGTACGAAATCAGGACACAATTCGTTCTTTTGCGAAAACTGGGCGTTTGCTTTCATATTGCGACTAGCCTTACTTTACCCGTGCTCTCATGTGTGGTATCTCAATCGATATCGCATCCTCGTTGCCAAATAGCTCACAAAAAATGACCATCTTGATCGTAAGCTAAGGAAGCGTAATATGTGAACACTGCACTTGACATGGTCGTCTGATAATGTTTGCTGCATTGAAAATGCTGTGACAGTTTTTGACGTCATCCAACACGTGTGTCATGTTTGTGAAACCTGCCAAAGCTCGCAGAAGCATGAATGCGCGCAGCAAGCGCATCTCAGAGTTACACCACTTTCTTTTATGTGTCCTTTTCCACAAAGCCAGGATCCATTTTCGCATCTCTTTAATGAGAACACAGTCTTTACTGGAGCGGCCAAGAAACTTTATAGTCATTGTTTCTTTTTTAGGGGAGGCGGGCAATATTGCTCAGTGCGTCATATTAGATTGCAATCTGACTCGCCAGCAGCACGGCAGGAATAGAAATATAACTGTGGCGGAAACATCCAATATGCGTAAACGATCACTATGTGATAGCGCAATTAGTCTTCGTATTTCAGCCCAATTGGGGCCACGTGCGTGGTCTTAAGTCAAAGCTTCGCACTGAGGCACTCACTGTCCTGACGACCGTTTCTGGCAGTCGAGGCTCAGTGGTTATGGCGCTCGGTTGCTGAACCTAAACACGCGGGTTTGATCCCGGAAATGGTGGTCTCCCTTCAATGGAGGAGGAATGCTAGAGGCCCGCGTACTGCGCGATGTCAGTGCATGTTGAAGAACCATCCGTGGTCGAAATTATCCGAAGCCCTCCACTGCGGCGTCCCTCATAGTTGCCGTAGCTTTGGGACGTTAAACGCCATAAAACAAACCAACAAGAACCGTTTCTGCATAATGGATGAAATACCCCGTTGGAGATCTCGGATGTCATGAATTCGCTCATGACCCATAAAAACCATAACATTTCTTATTCGTGCGCATATATGCAAAACGAGGGAAAAGGCTGCGAAACGCCTTGATGCCCTATGAAATCCTGCGAAATTTGGGCTTTGAACAACCAGCTGTCAGTGCAGAATGCAGTCAAAAGAAATTGTGAATGGGCGATGCTCATTATTAAATGTGGTTTTCGCTTGATTCATACATTGTCCTATTATTTCTCCATCGTTTGAACGAGCGCCGGAACAAGGGTAAATTAAGAAGGAGGATGAATTGACGAAAAGAAGCAGATTCTTTTTCATTCAAAAATTATAACCCATAAATGCAAAGTGCAGACTTTAAAAATGCCCTAGAGCCTTCTTACCAGATAATACTTGATCGATGAATTGGTAAATGCTTTCGTTGAGATTTTTCTTGTTGGGTTTTAAGCGCGCGCACGACTAGGTCATGCATTGTTTTGTTTTCACACCACTGGATTTACAAGCTGCTTTAAAACCGATTTGACAAGATGGTGGAGCGCCTCGACCACGTTGAAGCTGGCAGGTAAGGCTAGTTTAGAAGCTCGTTCTCGACGTAACGTGACATTTATAAAAAGTGAAAAACAGCACATTTGTTGAAGAAATCTTGAAAATTGTAACATGCACCACGGGTATCATGACTTACTTATCTACGAATCGCGTAATTAATCATTAAAGCACGTGATGCATATATGTATCTCTTCTTTTTTGCCGACCGACGTCACCAGATGCTCGCAGTTCCGCGAAATAGCCACTTTCGGGATTCAGGAATGGCGAGAAGTATGACAGCAATACAGCACCTAAGAATTAGCATGTCTATGCCGCATACTGCGATATGATGAGGTTTTTCAATAAATAACTATCATCTCTGGGTACTTATGCGTGTAGTCATTTGCCTCGAACTATTTATTTAGTTATTCATTGTGATGTGTCTACTAACAGTGATAGGCATTTTATAGTGGTGCACTCAGAACAGAGAAAGAGAGAACTGTGAAAAAATAAATGAGCAATTTTTTATTTTTACTTTGTAATAATGCCCGTCAACATAAATCTCAGTTCTAGGCCATGTTGCATTGCAGCTTATCATTCACCTCATTACATTTGACACTAATGCACTGTTTGATGATCGGGGTGAAAGAATGCTACGCATGAAAGTTAAAGAGCACTTACAGAAAAGTTCTTAATTTCGAGAAGCTTCTTTGCTGCCATCCCGCGCAGTACCACAATAGCTGCTAAACGTTAACATGCGCCGCCTGGGGAAGCAAGGCTACTTTGTACAACTTTGCCGTGAGACGGGGTTTTCCTTCCCTCGGCCCTCCTTCCTCTGTCTCCACTTCTCAACAGGAAACCGACCGACGCTAACCTCACAATTTAGGGAGGACCTGATCCGCGGCGTCAACGGGCGCGCCGATAGCGCCTTATCCGGGCTATTGCCCAAACAAACTTTCTGCTGTCCTGCAGCTTGGCGGCCCGTCCGCTCAGACGGGTGACGCCTCTGCACTACCGGACAGCCTTATCTCTTCTCTACACCCACCTCGAAGAAGAAAAAGATCCATCTGTTGCATTTATACTGTCTTACCTCCCCTTGTACTTCTTTCATAGTAATCTCAATCGTGCTTTCATGACAGCGAGATGTCTTCAGGACGTAGTATGTTTATCTAAATGTTCGAGCTTTCGGCTGCCTAGGAAATCCTAATCTTGAATCATGGCACTGCAAGCCTCTCATCCGAACTCGACTTCGGGGGATATTGTCGCAGTGGCCGAAACCGAACTAGTAGTTGTGTTGTCTGCTCTCCCTTCGTTCCTGTGGTACAGAGCTAGTACTATGTGTTCTCGTGGAAACCAACGGCCAACGGAAGAGATCGAACAAGCGAGAGTATGTTCTGCGCGTAGCCCTCATTACCGCCGTGCGGATCTCCCCGACTAACGGTGTCAGTCTTCACAACTAACCCCTTCTTTCTTCATACTTCAATAGAGTATATTTTCCTTGTTTTCTGCCCATGACTCTTTTGTTTGCAGTTAAAACCAAGCTGCGCTGGAACAGTGCGTGTGAGGCCCAAAACTGTTCCGCATTCATCGCCAAGCAACATATCGGATGACAGGAGATCGATCAACGCGCATAGCCTTCTCATTTTTTTTAATTGCGCAAATATGCCCTTCTGCATAACAGGGTTATAGGTACATATGCAGGCCGGTCTCGGCTATAAATGCCAACAAGGCCCGGTATTGGCGCCCATGGGTCCAGATTCCAGTGTCCGGTGGCCGGCTCGTGTGGTAACCCTGAGGTGTCGTTCGCGTGCCTCCCGAAGTCAGGCGCAAGTTAGCATAGGGTGATTTAACGTAGCCTCTGGAGCAGAAGCGGAGTCTGTGATGCCATTGTTCTGCTTAAAGCGCCACAAAGGGCTGCACACCTTCCTCTCGTCTGACTGCGCCGTTCGTGCACTAAGCTGCATTTTTATTGCAACTCCAGGCGTTTTCATTTATGACTACGCACATGCTGTACATCTATGGTTACAGGCACGAAAACAGACACCACAAGGCAGAAAGACGGAACCAACTTGCACAATGAACAGTTACCAACTTGCCCAGCAAGACTGGTCCACCGAGCTTTTCTTATGATGAGGCTGATTGATCCTAAGTTTCCAACGAATCTTATTACGTATATGAGCCACACCGTTACAAGCGTTAAGCACAAGGATTGTAAATATAGACCATTTGACATTGTGACAAGTAGGAATTTTGGGTTTTGATGTCTGCGTATCTAAGGAGAGATAACCAAACAACGAAATTCCCATTACCTTCAATCCTGGACCTGAAACATTTTTCCAAAATTTCGGCACTTGCAGTGACATTCACTGCTGTTTACCGAACTTAGTGTGGGCAGACGCGTTGGTTGTTCTTGTGCGGAGATGTATATCGGCGACCGGTAAGTGCAAGGTCTTCTAAGGTGGAACACATCGAAGAAGGTGGACGTAGCTCTTTCTAGAACTATGATTGGTCTTGCTCCAAGCGGCCCTTTTGAGTCCGCGGCTGCGGAGTGCGCGTAATGAATACAAGCAGTATATGAGGAGGCATGCAATTTCAACGATGGCAACTCGGCGCTTGACGTCCCCTGGCTGCAGTGCGGATTAGGGTTTCTTTCAGGAGGATATGAAATCTTCACAACTTTAGCGTTGAGATGATCACATTTGAAGAAAGAAGCTCTCAGAAGCCCAACCTAACAAAAGCTGGTAACTACTCTACCAAAAGGAAACATCTTCGCTTCTTTTTAACAGGCTATTTTTTTTCTTTTTAGCCGAAGTGATTTCACGTACACTTCGAGCTCTTTTCAGCACCCATGCTGCGTGTAAACAAATCGCGACATTTTTTTTATTATTCTTGCCTATTCCTACTATGAGATTTACTTCCTTCATCTAGTGGCAGTTAGGCGACGATAGCTAATACTAGTGCCAGATTATTAAAGCTAGTTATGCAACAATTTAAACGGTGGTGAAAAGAGCAAAGTACCCTCGTCTGAAGAGAGCGTCACCTAATCTTTCAGACGTTTGAAACAACACACTTCTTGAAGCCTCTGTGGTCTTTAGCGCCTTTTTAAAATAGAGGCTTTCCGTGTAACATGGCATACAGGTCTAAGGCAGTGCTCTGCAGACAAGTCTGCAGCAAAACTGCAGGATGTGTTTTTCGCTGCTGCTTGTTTGAAGCGTCACCGAATGTCGCCTCGTGAAAGTGTAAGTAAAAAAAAACGATGGCCTTAGATATTTATGCGGCATTGTTCGTGCAAAATAGCGTTTAATAGAATGCAGTTTTATCCAAGTTAGCTTCATTTTTTTGTTCGCGTAGGGCTTCATCAACATTGTTACAGCATACACAGGCACACTCAACTTTTTTCAATTTCTCTTACTTTGCATAACTTGCATTCAAGTTTAAGCTTATTGGTTAACTATGACAGAAGGAATGAATGTCCGTAGGCATTAAGACGGACTACAAGTTGCAGTTAAGAATATTGAAGTTTAATATATGTACAGTGCACAGTGCACTGAATAGACACAACTTAGCAACTTCGTACCGCTCAACGCACCGCTCGCGCACACGGTAGGACACACATTTCAATGCACACTGGTCCCTCCGGTTTCACGCACTAGCTCGGGGCCGCACAAGGGCGTTCTGGTTTCTGCCAGAGTTTACAGTCTCACAATTGGAAACACACAAGTACGCTTAGCAAACACCCCAACACACACAGAAGAGACGAAGGCGTGCACCAGCCTTCCTTCCAAGAAACGTCGGGAAGGCGGGAGCCGCCCCGCGTCCAAGCCTCTGCCGTTCCTTCGAAATTGCGAGGACTGCTTCGCGGCCCAACACGACCGCTGCCGCTCTCGGCCACCGACTCTCGCACAGGGAAAAAAATCCCCACTTGCCCACTCATAAAAAAAATAGAAAGATGGTCGTCACTGAAACAAATATACAAAGTTAAAGTGACGCTCGCTTTCATAAGCATTTGTGAAAAGCCATGATTAATGTCTCTGCTACAGTGAACTCATCGTCCAAATACAGCTTTTCTCATTAACCGCATTTAAGATTTCCCGATTAAAACGTGAACACGATGGCATCGCTTAAAGCTGATATGAAGGAGCAGAAGCAGCCCAACGCCAGAACAGGAGGAAAACAACGTATAAGAGGCCAAAAATTACAGAATGCGGGTTATGATGCAGTTTCAGTAGTTCAGTTTAGTTTATGGGGGTTTAACATCCGAAAGAGACTCAGGCTATGAGGGGCGCCGTAGTGAAGGGCTCCGGAGCCTGGGGTTCTTTAACGTGCAGCGACGTCGCACAGTACACAGGCCTCTATAATTTCGCCTCCATCGAAATTCGAGCGCCACGGCCGGAATCGAACCCGCGTCTTTCGGGTCAGCAGCCGAGCGCCGTAACCACTGAGCCACCGCGGCGGCCAGTTTGAGTAGTCCCCCGCAGGCGAAGACGAACAACAGCCATTATGGACAACGTTTCCTAAGAGCATTCTATGGCTGGCGCGCTGAAAAGTACGTGATTTTCTTATGTGGTCATTCTTTTTTGGTGGTTATATTCTTGATACCTGAGTTTTCATTTTCTAGGTCATGCCAGGTTCCTGGCTACGACTTCCTAGTACATATAGAGCTACCCTGTTATGAAGTTTGCTAATTAACTTAAATGCTGTGTAGTGTACCCCTTCGAAAGAAAAGATACATTTTCAATTTTTGATTAGACTAAACTAAAGTTTAGAGTTACTTTTAAGTTACTTTGAAATGGCCGAAATTCCACCTGAAGAAACACAAAACTGAAGTTCTTAACTCAAAAGAAAGCGAACAAGAGAAATGAGACCCTCAAGGTGCTTCGCCAACGTTTCGACAAGCAGCCTTGTCTTCGTATTTCAAAGCGTTCATCAGTGGTGCGGGTTAAATTAAATACTCCCTTCACACCGAAGAGGAAGCTCTGTTGAGGAGGAGGAAGGTTTGGTGAGGGAAGGGTATAAGGATGAGGAGCGTGAACTTGAAAATCTTGTCCAGCCAGGATATCTGCTGAACAAAACTAGACAGGGTGACCTGCGAAACTGCATTCAAGAAAAACGCCAGCTCAGCAGAGCGAAATACGGGAAGGTGGGGGGGGGGGGGGGGGGATAGCGAACATGGAATTGGATGGTTGTGTGCACAGTCATGAGAAGGTGCGACCAGAGTCGCATTGCGTACAAACTGAGTTTACCAAGAAAATCTGGGATAAAGCAATTTAGCGGCAGTGCCAAAATAAACACACGAAGTGATAGAAAAAAGGAAGGGCGATATCGACGCAAAAGTAGAAATTAGAAAGAGGGGCTAATGCTTCAAACACTGGAATTGGCCGCGGGCAATCGGCGTCGTAGACAAAGGACATCGGAACGCTGCCAGGAGTCCAGCCGACCGGTGCAGGCGAACGTCCCTCTATGAGTTGTGTTGTGAGTGCAAGGGCGCATACCGATCCGGAATTCGCTGTCATCGGCTGCGGAAAGGAGAAAAATGGAGGTGGACGGCCGTTGGTATTCTCAGCCCGTGCACCACGAACTTAATCGGTGGACTTGGTTTACTTTGTCGTCAGAGGTTCTGTTAAGACCATGCAATGAGACCTGGCTTGATTTTAGGATGTAATCGGACGTTGTTATGAACCATTGAATTTCAACCTGTAACTTGATGCTTGCATGGACAGATTCTTCTACATGCCAAGAGACAGAACGAACCTATTGAGACTCAACTCTGATGATGGCCAACAACAGTGATTTGTCAGTAGATTTGTTGGTTAGTAGAACATCGAGAGGACGAGAACACATTGCGTACCTGCGCACTAGTAATAAGTTGAGAGTCGGCTACCGAGATAACTGCCTTTCTATAACATGGAATTGTTTGTTGCCCACGAGTTCACTCGAGTCGATAACGGTGTAGTGCCGCCCCTCCGCTCCTACCAAAAAAAAAAAAACTTCACTGCGGCACAGCGAAAACACGAGAAAGTGAAGGAGATGGGGTAAGGCCGAGCGGCCATGAAAAAGGGTTGTTGCTGCGCAATGAGTGCGGTAAAACTGAAATTTCGGCAGTGGATGATCAGCAGACCTTGATTAATGCAGGTACAATGTTGGCTCACTCTGAAAGGCTTCTAAGCAGTGAAGAATTCATTCCAGTTTGTGATGAAAAAATAGGTATAGTCTTGTCTGCGTCGTCTCCTTTCCGTCCCTCGTGTTTCTTTTGTGCTATTTTTTCATCATGAACGTTATCCAACTTGCCCAGCTTTCGGCCTCACTCCAGTTGCCACTGTGATTCGGCAAGAACCCATCAAACGAAGCATGACGAATGTGGGAAAGGACATCGGTGATTAACAAGTAGAAGTAGAACAAGTAGAGTAGACTCATTGAATCAATGAGTCTAAGTGATTGCGAAGAATCCGGCAGTTTGTCAACTTGTACCCAGTGTGCAGCAGTGTATTCAGAAGTTTACAAGACCATGTTGTGGCCATGTTTTAGCAAAGCTAGAAAAGAACGGAGTTAGCAGTGCGTCAGCAAAAAGGATTCATTCCATCGCAGTTTGAGAACAAGGATTTTGTTATTGGCCAGAAACAAACTAAATATGACTTTAAAAGAAGCAAAGTACAACTACTATCTGCGCATTTTTGACGGCAACTGCTTGCGAAACGGTGAAGACGTAGTGTGGAAAAAATTAAATGACATCTTCAATAAAAACAAACAAATGGCAATGATCGACAACCATGTTATTGATGACACAGAAGGGAGTGGCATAAACTTCGTTAATAAATTCAACAATTTTTTGTTGAACTTCGAGACAGTACATACTGCTCTGAAGCCGCCAGAAATATTTCGGACTTCCAAAATACCTGATTTTTTGGCCCCGTTTGTGTGTCGGAGGTAACAGGACTCTTCCAGACCCTTAAAAACAGCAGGGCTCACGATTCAGATGGTCTAGAAATTAAACCAATCAAGCAAGTAATAGATGAAATAGCGCCTGTTTTAACACACATTTACAACATTTAACTCTCAAGTGGAGAATTTCCACTTCAAATGCAGGTTGCTAGGGTAATAATAATGCACGAAAGCGCAGATAAAAATGAAACAAATTACCGCTATACTGCCCATATTCTCAAAACGATTGGAAAAAGTAATCAATTCACGCATTATCGCTTTCGCAGAAGAGTACAACTTGATAACCGAACATCAATTTGGATTTAGGAAGTCTCGCTCGACAGAAGACGCTCTCTTAATTCATAAGGAAACGGTGTTAGAATACTTTGAAAATAAATTAGCGACACTAGGAATCTATATAGATTTCAGAAAGGAATTTGATTCCGTTAATCATCTCATACTAGTTGACAAGCTGGAACGATATGAGCTTCGGGGAATTTCTCAGCGCCTACTTAAATCCTATCTTCATGGGCGTCACCAGTTCGTAGAATTAAACCGCCTTAAGTTGAGTGTAAAACCTGTCAGATCCGGAGTTCCACAAGGCAGTATTCTGGAACCTATCCGGTTCTTTTTTTATATAAATGATATTGCAAGAATTCCCGGAAAAATATAAATGCATAATATATGCAGATGATTGAGCAGTGCTGATTTCAGGCAAGGACCTTTCGGAAATAAAAGAACTAGCAGATACTTTGTTTTATGGGCTTCAGGAATGGTGCTGTATAAATGCATTAATTCTGAATCAATCTAAAACATTATGCATTATTTTTCGCTCACCAGGAACCCCAATCACACCACCTGACAATATTCACTTAGGGCCCCACTGCATGAAATCAATAAAACATGTAAAAGCACTGGAGTAAACCTTTCTGAAAATATGACTTGGAACGAACACATTAAAAGGATTTCATTGAAGTTATGCAGGGTAGTAGGCATGTTGAACCGTAGGCATGTTGAACCGATGTCGCCAAATACTTCCCAGTAACCTTAAGGAACTTTTACACAACGCTCTGTTTAATTCACAAATATACTATTACGCATTACTGTGGGCAAACACCTGCAGAACTAACATTACCCAACTTTAATTACTTCAGATGAAAGCTATCCGTGCAATAGAAAACACATCTAGGCTTGAACATACACCACTTTTCTGAAAACAGAAGGTTATGACAGCAAATAATATTTACACACACAAACACCTATGTACCTACAGAAAAGCAGTGCAAGGAAGATCAGAAACAGTTTCAAATTTAGCAGACCTTACAAAAAATACAAAAAGCTACTCTTTTCGGTTCCAGACACCATGGTTTGTTCCCTTTTCGAGTACTGGCTACGGCACCGAAAAAATTAAACATTCATTACTATCCATTTTAAATGATCTCGACTTCCAGAGCGTGGGTGTCATTTCAAACCCGCGTAGACACATAGTCAACCTTTTTGTTTGGTGAACCATGTTGATTTTGTTTTTCATGTCCGTTTTCTCCTTCTGTTTTAGTCTTTCAGTCTTATTCATCCTCTCTGTGTTGTGCACACGTATAACAATGAATCCTTTATTTCCGTTTTCCATTTCGTTTTGCAAGTGCAGTTGCACTTCATGAAAGGCCTGTGAAAAAAATACAAAAACAATGGTGTTTCAGATATGCACTGTACGCCTCGCCATTGCTCCTGATGTAAAGGTGGCTGGAGCGCCGTCAAGCTGCCGATAGAGCTGCTTTTTCTCCAGCCACCTATTTTCGATCCTCTGTAATCAGTGGCGAAAATAAACATGATTATTATTATGATTATGATAATAATTATTATTATATTTATTTCATTAAAGCATTTGATTGCATCATCATTCTATAGTGCTTGAAACGCTTTAAATTTAGGGCATTCAAAGGCACTGTCTAAACCTCATGAAATCGTAACTTTTCAACTCTACCATTATTTCCAAACAGACAACTGCCGCTCAGATATGAAACATATCAGTAGAGGCGTTCCTCAAGGTAGTATTCTTGGCCTGTCCCTCTTTATTGTGTGCATAAATGGCTCAGTAATTATCTAGAGAGATGCGAAATACATGATGTATGCTGATGATCCACTATATTTTTTCTTCACTAGAAACTGCATGTGCAAAAATGAGGCCTGCTATTCCTTCTCGCACTAACCGGGAAGAGCGCCCTGGATTTCATCAGCCCCAATGCTGGTTGCATTTGAAAGAGAGACCTGCCAGTGCAGTTGCGCATCGCCTAGCCGCTGATCAACTGATGCGCTAGTGGTAGGAGCATTCGCTGCGATCTATCATTGAACAAGTGTTGTTAAAGCAGTGCAGCCCTTTTCACTACCTTTTGATTGTATAAGCACACTTAAAAACGTTTCTGTACATAACTATAGCAGCCTCCATTCTGTTTTAGGCAGAAAAATCAAGAACATTCATTCTAAGTCGACATTCGATGCAGGAAGCGCTACCAGGTTAACTGTGAAACGTCCAAGACTGAACTAGCCGAGGCTATGTGTGCGCGAGAACGATGTCGGTTCACCAGCTTCCCTCGTATAGTAAGCTTGATATGGTAAGAACAACGATGCTGGGTGCGGAATCTCATCGTTTCGTACCACGATCAGATCAGGCTGATCCTGCGATGCGATGTTCGAGACTAAATGTTAAAGACTGACTCGATTCACGATCATGGCATTACTAAATCATGACATTTCTCGTCGCTAGGAGTGAAAAAGAATTCTAAGGACGATTACGATACTTTCTAATGCGAAATTTGAGCGCAGCCCTGCAGGTGTCTCAGCGTTTGTAGGATGATTGTTTTGCTTTAGTCGCCACGTCTGGAGACGATATTAGTTCGATAGTAGTATTAGTTGATGAAAACGACGATGCACAATACACAGCGCACGGTAATGTGTATATTAGTTCGGTAGAAGTATTAGTAGAAGACGACGACGGTGTGCAATGCACAGCGCGAGAGTGTGTTGGATTTTAACACAAGGCATGATCGGCAGCGGCGATAGTCTAGTGCTCTTTTGCAACGGCCAACGAAGCTGACCTGTCTGCGGCGCCGTGGGTTCGAATCAAATCACGGCAATGTTTATCTTTATGCATTTATTTATGGTTGGGCTCGGTTACATCGACCGCGGCGATGCGGCTCAGGCCACGAAAGGACGCGTAAGAGCTGCACTCTAAAATTTGACTCGACAAATTTTAGTGATGATTCTGAGCTTTTCACATTTTTTTAACAACTCGGAACCCTGCATATTACTTAGTCTCATATTAGAACTACGTACTTTCTGACACAGAGTAGGAAGCAGTTACATGAACAAAATTTAATCATAGCACGGCTAAAATGGCACAAGAGCAGCATTTTAGAACATGTTTTTTGTAAAAATTTATCTATACTTCTCAACACCACCCATCGTTTGCATTTTCTCTATATTACTCTCCTAACTTCAGCACCACGGTTCAATTTTTGATAGGTTCTATTAAATTTCAGCTTCCTTTCCTGACCTCCCAATCAGCATGTATTGTGATTCCCGTGTCTACGACAGCAATAGGGCGCGCCGTCTGTGACGCTACACTTCCGGTGAATAATCGTCCTTTTTGATGGCTCCACATAAGATAGGGCTAAATCAAATTTGGTCTTAGGTGACTGGCAGGCCTACGTAAGCGCAAAACACTTTTTAGAGCTTTAAGCTCTACTTTTCGCGTTTCGGGTGTCAGCATTATGCTTTATATGCGCAAACCGGAACCCAGTGATTGCCATGGTAACCTAGGTGTTTACGTAATAGAATAATATATTAACAGGCGGCAGCGTGACGCACGTGCACCACAACTTGAAACTAAGCTATGTCGATCTGGTATATATATCCCAGTCTGGCAGGCGTCAAAGTCGGGCCACTTAATGCCGACATTGGCATAAAATTTGTGGGACAACCGTTTTTTGCAGAATGTTCCGGATAGTATCATACGATTCAGCGTTTCGTGCAGCACAACCTTACTATATAAGTTAGAACCTAGCTCGTGGCAGGGATTCGAGCCGACGACCTATCTACAGCCAATGCCACATGTTTACGAATCGTCGTATGAACACTGCGGCTCCACCGTTTTTCGCAGTGTCCAGGGTGGTAGAATACGATTTCGCGTTTCGTGCAGCATAAACTTCCTAGTTAAGTTTGAGTCTAGCTCGTGGCAGGGATTCGAATCGGCGACCCGTTTTAGGAGTATTAACGCTCGATATTCGATCGCTGCCTTAGCGTCGGCTCATTATTTTTTTGCTTGTTCAAATGAAGTGAGGCAAGTTGGACTCATGGCCGAGATTCAAAACGGCGGAAAGAGGATTGATGCCAACTCGTCAAACAAAAAATTAGAAATATAAGGCGATCATACATCAGTGGTAATCATGGATGATGAGCGCACGCAGGCTTTCCCTTGTACTTCCGCGAATTATGTTTTACGGATCGATGACTTAGCTATTATGCCTCGCTCAGATATGACAGATGCGCCATTAGAGCCAGAATATCAACTTGAAGACCTTGGCGTTTTTCAGTTGCGTTTTCTTCCTCCTTCCTCCCTGCCCTCACGACGCGATTGAGGTGTACGCCGAGAAGTGAGAGAGTTACTGCGCTTTTCATTCCCTCAAAACAAATTTTCCCGGCCATTTGTGATTCGAACCCGACCGCGACGGCTGCGTTTTTATGGAGGCAAAACGCTAAGGCACCTGTGCGCTGTGCGATGTCAGTGCACGTTAAAGATCCCCGGGTGGTTGAAATTATTCCGGAGCCCTCCACTACGGCACCTCTCTCTTCCTTTCTTCTTTCACTCCCTCCTTTATCCCTTCCCTTACGGCGCGGTTCTGGTGTCCAACGATATATGAGACAGATACTGCCCCATTTCCTTTCCCCAAAAACCAATTATTATTATTATTGTCATCTATGATCAACACCGACATGTCAACGCGCAGTAACAACAGAAAAAAAAAACTTGCTGCTCAGAAGCGCCGCTAAGGCACAATAGCGCCGAGGCCTTACTTCGGCCATTCGGTGTTGCTGTTACCACCCGTTCCTCTTTCCAGCTAGCCTCCTCCCCGCCTCCGGGGAGGAGTACGAGCTACGCTCCTCAGGCCGGTAGCACGGAAGGCAAAATGTCAACCTCAAGACATATCACGTGGTAAAGCTATTACAGCTCTCACTCTGAAATCAGCAGTTCATGCTCTTGCCGAAACAGCATACATCGAGAGCGGTGGTCGTAGCATACTTCTCATGGCCCACCAGACCGGTCTCGTCAGGGCCAGCACAGAATACGTGACGACGAAGTATAGTTTCGACAGCGTTTACTGCGCAACCCATCAAGATCCTCTGTGATCCACTTGGTGATAACGAGAAGCAGGGGCAGACATCTAATTGAGCCTCAAAGCATCCGTAGTCCTATGCTCTCTCTCACAAACTGCAGGTAACGACGCAGAAGCTTAGGTCAGGCACGTAGAGGTTAGGCACATATCAGGAATCGTAAAAATGTGGCAGAGAAACAGAACACGCTACTGAAAGGCATGCGACACCATCCGAAATATGCTGACATCAAAAGAGCGACTCTCCTGTTAACAAACATACCAGCCTGAGCGAAACAACTTGAAAAGAAGAAATGGCAGTAAAAATGCCAAAAGAAGAACTTAAAGAAAACTCCTCCCCATAGAAACACAATCTTATATCGCCCGATCTCAAGCAGTCGCTTGCAAGTAGTCGCCAGGCTTTTTATAAACAGCGGTCACGATGGTTTTGTGGTTAGAACTCTCGTCTGCTGAGCCCTTTAATGCGGGTTCAATGCCAGTCACGGCATTCCAGCATTCCACGAAGATTCGGAAAGCCTCAAAACGGCACACGTCCTTCCCGGACACAGTTTAACGCGCTGTCCCTTTAGCTTTAATTTTATTTTGAGCACGTGTATAGTTCTTATTTTATTTGAAGCAGCTCCTCAACTTGCCCAACGTTACGAGTCTTCTTAAAGACTTCGTAAAAATGGTGCGAGCTCAATTTTATAACACGCCGAGACTTGGGTAAGACAGCAATAGCGCCTAGACACGATATATAAAATGTATTCTGAGAGCAGGGCACAGGAGGGAACACCACCTTCTATTGCAAAATCAAAACGATGTTACCTATCTTTTCTGGGTGTATTTCATATAAATATAAAAACCATGCTACAGATTATGCGTTCGAAGAAGCTGGCGACTCACGCAAAACGATACAAACATTGAGTCATTTGAAAGACTGCAGCACATTTCGCCACGCATTGCTGACCGTGGAGGAGGGCGGTGGCAAAAGAAGATAAAAGGGAAAACAAGAACATTCTCGTATTATCCAATTTAGGCTTCACGCACAGAATTTGATTAGAATCACGGCGCCATCTCTCTGAGGCGGAAACATTTCGCATAAGTGCAGATGCTGCATACTGCGTAGAGTGGGTGATGAAATTTTCAAGTATGAGGACACCTTCTAGGCTAATATTCCCGTAACCTTCTTGCGCTTGTGTTATGCATTCTTTTTCTACCATAAAACCATTCGGCAACTCATTTCACTCCTGAATTCCATGCCTTGATCTGTTGCTGATCTAACAAAAGCTCAAGATCAGCATCAGCACCATTCAAACGCGGTGTCTCACATCGCAGTAACAGAAAAAATGGCGCGGTGGAAAAGAGAGGAATGAGGGGGCGGAACGACAGTTGAAAGGCCTCGCACAGCAACTACGGAAAATGCATTCGTGCACTGTTTCTCAATGCGGGCTTAAATGGAGTGTATTTGTCTCGTTGCTAGGTGGCCATTGTCTTCTACAGTGGCGCTAATTGCTGCCGCAGAGGCCACGTTGATGGTCCAGGCCACCGGAGTACCGCGCTTTGTGGCTTGGCGAAGGGAGCGCCTTGCAGGAATCAGAAGCGAGCTCTGGGTGAAACGCACTCGTAGGCTCCGTGCTGCCACCGCTTTATGCGGGCACTGGACTCACGCCAGCGCATTGTTCCCTCTAATTAGAGCTGGGTGCTCGTCGACACTGCCGCCAGACGCGAGTAGGGCGGCACCAGTAAGAGAAAGGGCAGGCTGTATAGGAGGCCTGGACGTGCCAGGTGATGAGGTTAGCTTAATTCTGCCGCACGCCACATTCAGCCAGAACGCTGACAACAAAGTGCTCGGCCGCGATGTTTCCCAGCTATACACATCAAATTTAGATATTGCTTTTTCAAATATCTTCTCTCTCTTTTCTTTTATCTCTTCAAAAGCAGGAAAAGCTGTTTGTTACTGTCTTCCTTCTTGCTACTTTGAAACCCGACGCTCGCGTTAGAGAGCAGCCGGGCTCGTAGGAAAGTCTCGGAATGGCGCAAAGAGAATTAGCCTAAGTGCGGCCTTACTACGCCCTTGGCTAGGCTTGGCGAATTGGGCAGGTTAATGGGCACGGGTCCTTCTGCTCGTTTCAGCGGTTCTTGTGTTCTCTGTCGCAATTTGTTCGGGTCCCAGGTCCCAAAATTTAATTGCGTTTTTTATCCGTACAACAAAAGGTGGATAGCAGGTTTTCTGAAACTCTAGAAGAGCGACAGGTACAGGATAAAGAAATGTAAAGCAAGGGAGGTATAACGAACTAATCCTCAAATTGGGTAGAATTACTCTTGCCGTCTGTTGTGGCATGCAGTTAGCACATCCAGGTGCTAACGAAGACATCGGGTCTGCCAGTAACAGTAGATGAAAACACAAGTACAGGACATAATTGAAACGCTATTATACTGTCAAATCCTCATTCGACAAGAGCTGCTAAGCACAGATAACGAGAAGCCACAAAATTGGGACCTAAAAGCATTACTATAACTTTTATGCGTCTTTGTTCTTCTGGTCCACACGCACGATACACATAGTCCTCCTACAGGAAAAAAAGTGTTCAGGGCGGCGTTGCATCAATACTGCCACTTGGTGGTCCCCGGTAGCACGAAAATACAAGAAGGTTGAGGTTTCTCACGCGCCTTGGAAGCTCGAATGCTTCTGGTTTGTTCGGTGATATATTTTTGGTGGAGGTCCAGGGTTCTTGTCGTGGCCTATGTCGCACAGCCCCTCCTCGCACCGCGGACCTCAGGTCTCTACCGATCGACATAACAGATCACCGAGTAATTGCAGACCCTAGGACTGCAACCTGAGCACCGGTCATTGCAGTCCACGTCGGCGCCTGCCCCTGCACGAGCCATGCAAGGTGCTACTTATTACACCCTCCAGAACATACAAGCACCGAAGTCCTTCCACGGCACACAGCTTGAGGACGTGGAAGACTGTCGCGTTCAGTTGGAGCGTGTCGCCTTGTTCAATCAGTGGCATGACGCCGCCTAGCTGAGGAACGCTTTCTTCAGCCTGGAAGACGGTGCTCGTACGTGGTACGAGAACTGTGAAGACCTTTTGACATCATGACGTCAGTTCCTTCGTTCACTGCTCGGGGCATACATCAGTGCAGAGCGGACCGTCGGAAAAGAGCTGAGCGGGATCTACAGTCCCTGATACAGATGCCTAACGAGACAATTACGATGTATGCCCAAAGACATTGCGCGGCTTTTTCGGCGAGCTGACCCAGCCATGACGGAAGCAAGAAAGCTGCGCCATTTAATGCGCGGAGTTAAAGAAGAGCTTTTCACTGGCCTCTTGCGCAGCCACCCCGGGATTGTCGCCGAGTTTCTGACTAAGGTGGTTACCACGAAGCAGGTCCTTCAGCAGTATTTCACCATGTCAACCTGCCAGTTCTTGGTGCTTCAGCTACGGAGTCTCTCCCGGCATTCGGGAGCAACCCTGACCTCCTTCGGGGCATGTTTTACTCCATTTTGTGTGAAGAGCTCCGGAAGCTTTGATGTGCATCGCAGCCAATGGTCGGCTCTCTTGCTAAAGTGCAGCAAGTGATCAGAGCTCCGTTACTAGGTAACGAACATCAGCCCTTACCAAATAGCTTGCGTCGCCCGACATACGCTGACGATCAGCGACTCCCTGCCACTGCTGGGTCGTTTGCACCCGACCATCACTTCCCGTTACGTTCCGTGGAGCCGGTGCGATGTATTCCGAATGATCGACCACCCCTGCGTAAGGCGGACGCCTGGAGTGCCCCCGACCGAAGACATCTGTGCTTCAAATGTGTTGAGCCCGGTCATCTCTCCCGCCAGTGCCCATATCACGAGCTCAGCCTACAGGGTTTCCCCGCCGACGCGCCCAGACCCCTATTTTGCCAACGACCCCGCGATATTGAACTCTACGTGGCCCTGCAGCGCCTGCCACCCACAGAGCGACGGCAGTCTAGAGCGCCGTCATCTCGCCGACCGTCACCTTTACCGGCAAGCCAGCGCTTCTCACAACCGGCGCAAGGACGCTCGCCGAGCCCTCACTGGGAAAACTAAAGACAACGACCACTGTTGGCGGGGTAGCTGGAAATTGACGCGCTAAATTCCCCCCACGACGCGGACTTCAGCTGACAGGAATTTGACGGCATAGACAACAGCTTCTGGAATTGGGGACCGGTTTTCACTTGACATACTTGTGTTCATCGACGGTCGCAGCATTAGTGCTTTGCTGGACATCACAGCCAATTTTTCAGTTTTAATAGGAAAATTAGCAGCGCTTCTGAAAGAAGTTACGGCACCATGATCTGGCACGCCGATCCGCAGGCCTGGTGGACATATCGTTCCTCCCCTTGGGCAGTGTACAGCTAGGGTCCAGATCCGCAACTCTACTTTCTTTCTCAGCTACCTGGTTCTCCGTGAGTGTTCTCGTGATCCTCATCTCCTTGTTGACTTCCTTCGTATTAATGGGCCCATTAGAGATCTGCGGCAGCGCACAGTCACAATTTCCACAGATAAAGCCGATGACACTTGTGAAAATCGCTAACGCAACTCCGCCCTTCGAGATTCCTCCGAGAGTGTTTTGATCCTCCAAGCGCCAGTGTTTTCGTCAGTGTTAAGTGCGATGGGCTTCTCGACGGGACAGCAGTCGCCGAGGCCAACCTTTGAGTGTTTCTGACGCACGGCATTTGTTCGGCCCGAATCCATGTCCACCGCCGTAATGGTGCCGCAATCGTGGCCGAGGTTACCATTACCTCCGTAATGGTAAACCTCAGAGCATCTTCCGCGCTACAGCCATCGCATTCGCCCACCATTTAGCACAAATTAGGTGTTTCTGAATGTTTTTGCTTTGCGTGTGAAGCTGTGAGGCCCCCGAACATGTCTCTCGATCGCACTGACATCATCTCAGGGCTATCAAAGCTTCAACATTGGGATCTACGTGCCTTACTGCTTCAATACACAGCCTGCTTCGCGTCTTCTTAGAAAGTTCAACGGAGGGCCATTACGAAACGCCGCATCATACCCTACGATTCCCGCCCCATCGAACAACAGTCGCACCGCATTTAACCTAAAGAACGCGGGGCGCCATAAACGCAGATGATGGAGGTTATTAATGTCGCCTGTCGTTCTCGTTAAAAAGAAAGAGGGGACGCTGCTCTTTTGCGTAGATTACAGGTAGTTTAACACCATAACCAAAAAGAACTTATACCCCCGGCCCCGCATCGACGACTCAATCGACAGACTTCGCCATGTGCAAATATTTTCCTCGATTGATTTAAAAAGCGGATACTGGCAGATTGAGATTGATGAACGGGACTGAGAAAGGACTGCTTTCATCGCGCCCGACGAGCTATGCGAATATAAAGTGTTCCCTTTCGAAGATCTCTGTTCAGTGCCGGAGACTTTCCACCGAATGATGGACACTGTCCTCGCTGGCCTAATATCAAACATGTTTAGTTTATCTGGATGACGTGGTCGTGTTTTCTCAAACAGTTGAATATACTGAACTATTGCGAAGTGGCAAGCGAATTTAACGCTCAAGCCCGAAAAATGCCACTTCGGCTATAAACAACTCAAGTTTCTCGGCGCCTGCCGCTCGACCAGCCATGCAATCTGCTACTTACTACCGACTACTAGCGCCAACGGTGTCCCACCCGATCCCGACAAAATTGCCCCCGTAGCCGAATTCCCCGTGCCTACTAAAATAAAAAAAAACACTCGAACGCTTATTTAGTTTGTCCGCCGACTACTGTCACTTTATCGCCGACTTGTCCTGGATTGCCGAACCCCTCACCCGTTTAACGCATGACGATACATCGTTCGTCTGGATTGCCCAGCCACAGGAGGCTTTCATAGAACTGCACCGACAACTGCACCGAAGCCCTGTTCTTGCTCACTTTGAGGTGAACACTGCCACCGGGATCCAGACCGACGCCAGCAACATTGGCCTCGGTGCTGTCCTAGTCCATCACCAAGGTGGCTTGGAACGAGTGATTGCATATACGAGTCGCGTTCGTTCTCGCGCCGAAATTGACTACTCTACTTCTGATGTAGAATTCATAGCGGTTGTGTGGGCCACGATGAAATTTTGACCTTACCTGTATGGCCGGCATATCAAAATCGTGACAGACCAGCATTTCTTGTGCTGGCTGGCTTATCTCCAAGACCCATCAGACCGCCTAGGAAGGTGGAGCCTCAGCCTTCGGGAATTTGAATACGCAACTGCGTATAAATCTCGACTCAAGCACGCAGATGAGGACACGCTCTCGTGCGCACCCGTCCAGCTAAGTGATACAGCACGGAAGATGGCAGTCGCTTCCTGGGAGTGATCAGCGACTCCGACGTAATGGCAAGGCAGCGAGCTGACATGAACTTACGATCTGTTATTGACCGCATAGAAGGCCGCGCAGCTAATGTATCCCGAAAGTTTTCCAGAAATCTCGACCTCCTTTCCTTTCCTCCATCACATTCACACTGGCTTAGGAGCAAGATTTTTAGGCAGGCGCATCATGTAGTCTAAGACTGCGGTATGATTCGACTGCCGTCAACCGTCTCCTAATAATTTTTTGCCATGCTATGCGCGAATAAATTGGATAACTAAGTCTGGATCTAACCCATCAGGACTCCTTTTGACTGAATGCTACGTAATTTCACATCTCGTACTTAACTTTTTACGCCTCCTTTCTGGTTGTCAATACTCACTAGGACATGCTTAATTTCTCTCTAGTGTTTATGTGAAGTACTGTTCTGAAATGAATTGCAAACATATTTCTAGATGACGCTCTTCGTAACTGCATTTTGAACCAATATCCCTGAAGCGATTCAGGAACTGAGTGGCGCCGACTGGCCGGATCCATCTCTTCCATTAGCTCGCGGCTATGCCTAGCAGCCTCGGGCGATAGCCAAAGTCCTCTGCGCTACAGGCTATGTGGTCTCTTTCAGTTTTGATTTCATACTTTTTTCATCACGTTATGCGATTATTAAATCCGTATTCAATACTGTAGAGGAGAGTGAACTGAAACGCTGAGATCCATGAGCTGTCATTTCAGATCAAATTTCCTCGAAGTGTATTCCCTAATTCATTCATCGTATCGGCAGCCAAGCCTAAGCCTCAAGATGCTCCTCCGAACCCACAGATACACCTGCGCTCCAGAAAAGGCGCTGGCTGCACGCGTCTTTCAAGAAAAAAGAAGTGGAGAATACAGTTAGAAGCTTCCACACCGACAATGGCTTCTAACTTCAATGCAGAAGTTGCCGGGAGGGAAAATTTTTCAGCCACCGCTTGGAGGACTTATCCAGTCGGATATTTACAGGTTGACAAGCCCCAAACGAACATTAAAAGCAGGCAATGAGTACTGTGCACAATCGGCGAGCTTGCAAATTTGCACGTACTCATGACTATTTATTTGTTCGAATACCCCAGGAGCCCGTAGGGCACTACGTAGGGGAAGGGGAGGAGGAATTTAAAAAACTGCAAATTTAACTCAGAAACTAAGTACAAATACAAACCGCTACGAAATAAAGCCGCGAGCGAATGCAAAGCAAAGAGAAAGTAAACAAAGGTAGAAAGTGGTGCTCAAGAAAAGGAAGGTGAGGATAAAATAACTGCGGTACAGTGCTAGAGAATAGTGCTAGTTTCTAAGAACATCGTTCAAGTGGTTTGGAAACTATGTGTATCGCTACAGTTGCACAAGTAAACACGTATAATAATATTAAAGGCTGGCTGTGCAAAGGGGAATTTTGACATTTTATTGCGACTGGAAATGAGTAGTGGCGGGTGGGTATGGGAGGAGGCGAACAACGAACTGCATTATTATAGTGAGTGGAAATTATAGTAGGCATGAAAGCTTGCGTCACCAGCTGAGCATAAAATGCTCAAAGATATACTGAGTTCGGAAATGCCCTGACTTCGGGAGTAGGAAGAAGTGAATTTAGCAGCATCGTTCAAGACTAATTTAAGGCGTGTTCATAGATGGGTGCCATTTTATTCATTTACTCGTGGCGTATCGCACGTGTGCTGCCGTTGCTTCTTACATCTTACCAGACAACGTGGAAGTTTCACCTAATTTATCATTCCCATATCTCCACGCTAAGCATTGCGCGGATGGGCGTGTTAGGTGCTAGGAGCGCACCGTGCACAAGACCTGCTGACCAGCGGCCGGCGCCTGCCTGCCGTTGTGCTTCGCCGAGCGTGGCCACTGTCGATGTCGTGCTGCACCGCATTTTCCATGGGTACACAACAGGGACATGCGATCGATGTATCTACACTGAGTTTGTTTCAGTAGGGCACCATGTTAGAAAGCATCTCTTGACGTCCTTTCCTTTAGCGCGCTCGGCCTATTTTTCTTTTTTCTTCCTTGTCGTTTACAGTTGCAGGATTTATACAGACAAACCCCGTGGTAGGTGAAATGCGGGAAAAAATTAAGAAATTGGAGGTTGTGCGGCTGCACTACATGCCTTGTACATGCGGTCAATCTTGGTAAGTGCGCAATTCGTCACTTCTGGTTCCAACTCGTATGCGGTATACCTGCCATGTTATGAAATACTTTGTTTTATTGTCTTAACTCCGTGCATCCACGTCGCTAATCGGCATTAGGTGACGTCGTAATCAGCCCCGTTGCGTGAAATACAGGACGTGCCCACAGGTCATGATGTCACGGTCGGCTTCATATCAGGCGATTGTCTGGATGAGAGCTCCGCTGCAATGCCGTTCGGACAATGCCCGTACTTGTTCAATTCAGCAAGATTTCCACAATCTGTGATACCACCGGGAGTTTGTTATTACTCAGAGATTGTTATTACTGATTCACAAGTTCACAGTGCTATTTTAAGGATTTATGAATAATTCGAAGTGGCGGTGGCGGTTTGCACAGCACATATATGATACCACAACTCATTTATTTCTTTAATAAACGCCATGAATAATCTGCGGGCACCACTGCAAATTGTTTGTCCTTCTAGTTGACTTATGAGCTTTTAAAGAGGGCAGCTGAAGAATGGTTAGTGATCGTGCTTTTTTTCACATGTCAGAGCAATACTGTGACGTTCCACGTGCGTTCTATTAAAGAGCTCAGGGTAATATCTACCACTTCGACTTCGGTAACAAGCACTATCCGCTAATGCGCGATTCTGCACTTTCCCTCCATTGAAATGCGGCTGCTGCGGCCAGAAAAAAAAAAAGAACTACTGTGAATAAGAGAGCTAGTTAGTTCATCGAGACCTTACGGCCGTAGTCATAGGTGTCAGGAGACAATGACTGGTGAAGGGTTCGCACCACTTGTCCGTCCGATGAGCTGTCGCCCTTTCAGGAAGGTAAATAGCTGTGCAGGTCGGAACATTTCGGAAGACAAGAGTGCGATTTGTGTTAACGACTGATGACGGAAAGCGCTTGCTGATCTCTTCTGCCTTCTCGTCCTTTGCTACCGCTGTCTTTCCTAAAGCAGTCTTTCTCTTTTTTGTAGGGATGTTAATGAGCAAGTAACTACCTCTACACTTTTAAATACATTCAAACTTATTCCTTTTTTTCCCTTTTTGCAAAGACAGCCGAATAGAGGGCCCCTTTTAAAGTCAATGGAGTCATCATTAGGCCTACTATAGGTGGAGTACGTCGTAACTGAAAGCTTCCTTGTTGAGATACTGCATGATGAAATTCTTATTCAAGTGGTGTGGGGAAGAGCCACTGTCAGGTATGTGACATCTGTCATCATGTTACCCAGGTTCCTTTTTGATGGTAACCGGCCCTGGTCGCTTTCATCCTCTGACATCCTCTTTCATCCCCATAAAGCAGCGGTGGCGGCGGAATGTGCTTATACAAAGGTGCTGAAACAACTGGTTTCAAGTTGCAGCTCTTCACATCTGTCGTCCCGCACGCAACCACCTAAAATGCGATCTGCAGTAACCCGGCTACGCTGTGTGCGCACCGCGTGAAGCTAAATCATTGCCAGCCACCACGTGCAGATACGACCGTTCCTCTTTTTTCTAAAAAGCCTGGCAGAGTGTTGAATCCCTTCATTCAACTGGAAGTCGTAGCGGTGGCATGTGTTGCACAAAGGCGCTAAAGCAACTCCTCTGAACTTGCAAGTTAGTTTTTTCTTCGTCCCTGCTAAGTTATTGTCTCCACACGTCTGCCGACGCCGCTGCTGCTCTTGCACTGGTGACACTTGGCGTGATGGAAACGTTCCTTAAAAATGATCATCTCTGATCCACTTGCTATGAGAATATCGAAGAAAAAGAGGCATTTGGCCAGTGGGGATTGCTGCTAGAAATATATCGAAAAGTGCCCAGGAGTTGGGAAGAGCTGTTTAAAAAAATTTCTGGAGCAAAAAAAAAATTCTGAAATGCTTGGCACGCCGCTCACCGGCATCTCGCAGCAATGATGGGGGCAGTAACGCCGTAACAGAACACCTTGCAATTACTAATAAAGCACTGGCAAACCTTGCAGCCAAAGCTGACAATCTGATGATAGTGCATTTTTACGGCGCAAGGGCGTCTGAGGCCAAAGAGCGCCATAGCACAAAGTATTTTGTTATACTCAAGGTGGGGTCAGAGACCCTTTTCTAAAGCATTTCGCCCTAAATAAGCCGAGCACCTGACTAGGGGAAAGCTTGGGCCCATTGCATCACAGCTGGGTATACGGCGGCACTGGGGATCCAACCCCGCACTTCCCGCATGCGAGGCGGATGCTGAGACCAGTAGGCCACCGCTGAGGTAGAATGCGGACAATCTATCCATCCTGAAAGAAACGCTCATCGCTGACTTGCTCATTTATGCCGTCGGGCAAGAAGTTCGCTCGCTTTCACTGCCACTAGGAACTACAAAAATATTGCACTCTCCCCATGCCAACGCTGATTTTTCGCACTTTATTCACTAACGTATAAGTCATCTACATTTGTACAGCATAAAAAATTAGCTGCCGTTTAACTACTGCAGAGCCTGGTAAGAGAGCGAAAGCTGCGGTGTATCGGGCAATTAGACGCGGCTTAGCATCTGTAACGTTGAGTACGTTCCGCACCCTGGATATGCAGCGCGCCCACCATGCCACCCTGGCAGGTGGCTGCTAAATTAATGCTCCATCGTGAGAGGTTGTCACCCAATGAACGCTGCGGCCTATTCTACCCCCCGCTACCTGCGAATCGAAAGGTCAACGCTAAAGTGGTGCGACACCATGGTGAACCACATATTGCAGGGCCTATAGCCACACTTGACCTTTTGCTCACTTGAAGGTGAACCAGCAACGCACGGCGAAATCGGCTTTACCTAGCGTAGTCAAGCTTTCACTTCAAAATGGAGACGCAAATCTCTATCTTCCAAAATGCATGCACACGTACTCCACTCAAGAGGCCTCGCGCTAAGTGTTCACCGTACTTGCAAACGCTGCATGTGCAGTCATCGACCTTAGCGTTTTGGTCGCTGCTGCTACGCACCGCGAAGAGACGTCCTGAGGCTGTGGCGCATAATGCTGAACTTCTTGCATCGAAGTTAGTGCGGAACATGAGTTCAAGAAATTGAAACCACTCTGAAACAGCCAGTTCGCCTCTCCGCTTGGTGCACCACTCCTGGTCACTGTGCCTTCTTTTTTGGAGCGTGCCAGGGTGCTTTGTGCTGGAGGCCGATGCTTCAACGAACCAGCCGGATACACAAAAAGCTCCCAGTATCTGCCACCGGTGTCTACGCTCTAAATAGGTCGAAATCCACCAACTAAAGACACCATGGGTGTGCACTGTCAAAAGGTTTCTGGGGAGAAAGCAGGGATAGTGTGTTCGCGATTACGTTTTCCTTGTGGAAAAAAACTAAAAGCCATGCGTCTTCATAGACAAACAAAGTATTGCTTCTTGCAAATTCCTCAACGCTCGGAGTGTGCCTTGGCGGACAATTAGAGCTCGCAAAAATGATTGAGCACCCTCATTCTTTAAATATCTTTGAATCAGCTGAATATCATTCTGTCGATTGTTTCAGTAATATCGTGCTTAGCCTCCTGAAGGCATAAAAGCTAGGCTGCAAATTTGAAGCAGCTCACTGCAGCAGCCTTATGGCGAAACACGAATTTAACAAGCTTCCGCCGCTCTTCCCATTAGAAGTATGACGGCTTAAATATCTGTCGCAGTATATATTCCTAGCAATCCCTCTCTGACTGGCTAAAAAGGCGGCGTCCTGTTTTGGTGCATAGGCAACCGAGTCTTGCGGAAACAGGGACGGAAAAACTGGAAGAAGGCACTCATAATTCACCTGAGCTATTATTAATGTTCGTAGATTCTTCCATCAATGAGACGCTTCCGCGTGATGCTCTTCGTGGGCTCATAACGTTTCTGGGTTCTTTATAAATTTGCGGCTTCCAAAGCACTTCCAGAGGCGTTGTAGAGTCTGCGAATGTACTCATTGTTTTTCTCTTTGTGCAAACATGTGTAAAAACTAATGAGAAAAGACCGGAAATATTTGACATGAGAGCAGTGGAGCATTGTCAAATAAAGGTTACAGGGGAGTCTCGGAAGAGCACTTCGTCGTATTACAGATGATTTCATTATTAATCGTCAACATTTTTAGCTCGTCGTAGTTACTCTATATCTACATTAAATTATAACTTAACAAAGATGGTATGTATAATAGTACGATAGGTGCAACGTTAAAAGACCTATAGCGGGCAGAGTGGGTGAGAGAACAAACGTGGTTTAATGACACCCTAGTGGAAATAAATAGGAATAAATAGGCTTGAGCAGGGCACATAATGTGAAGGAATGACAACCGCTGGTCCTTAAGGGTAAAGGAATGGATCCCAAGAGAAGACAAGCGTAGCGGCGGCGGCAGAAAGTTAGGTGAGCGGATGAGATCAAGAAGTTTGCGGGCATACGGTTGCTGTAACTGGCAAAGGACAGGGTTAATTGGTGGGACATGGAAGAGGCCTTTGCCCCCCAGTGCGCGTGGTCAGGCTGATGATGATGATGAGTTTAATTTAACACAGAGCTGCGCTCGTGGTGGGAAATTGTGCCAACTTCATCAATGACGAGTCAGGCTTATCCTGGCAGATGTTGCGCCGCTCCCACCAATACAGACGAGTTACGAACGGCAGTCACATAGCTTGCACTTCTAAACAATATAGGGTGGCACTTGTCCATAAAAGAATGCATTTCGCGCCTTTAGCAGATGTTTTCAACCTGACAGCAGTAATTTCATAACGGCGTCACACGTGAAGGATGCCGGTGGTAGCGATTTCCCGAGCTACTTTTTGAGCAGTTCTGACAGCAGCGTTGTTGATGTTCTAGCATTTGTTTCCGACAGTGTCTCTGGCTTCCTCTGTGAGCTAGAGACGACTTCAGATGACGTCGAGAGCGACGGCGACGACGACGACGGTGACGCACAGGATCGAAACAACGTCTTTGCACTTTGCAGTGCGTTACAGCTTGTCGGCCCAAACAAATACGGTGAGTTTCTGTACGTTGTAACCCATTAGTGTGGCCCGCACTGAGGAAAGTCCGCCCTCATGAGCACCTTTTTCTTTTTAAATATTTTTGTGTTCACTTTAACCAGGAACCAATTAAGCAATATATTTTCAGGGTCAGAGTCAAAGACAAAGAAGTTATGAGTACCTAAAAAAATTGGTGAGTTTGGTACGTTTTTGGGCATTGACTTTGAGGTTCAAGGGTTAATTTAAGCACTGGGGCAGTCTCGTTGGCATGTTTCTTACTGGAAGCTGGAACCGTGTGGTAATAAAGACTGAGAATTGTTCCTCGGAAATGTTCTCGTTCTGTAAGTGGATAGTGAAGTGTAGGAACGTTTCCATCATTCAGCAAACAATAATGAGTAGCGTTGCGTTGGGTTTAGTGGCATAGAAGCATCTTAGGCTATCATGCGTCAAGCTCAAGTTTAAAACAAAAATGAGGGGGCGATGTAAATTGTATTGACCAGTTACCCTCTTACGCACAAATAATGAAAGACTATGCATTACTCTACAACAAATAGTGTGCCACCTGCTTTCTCAGGAATAAAGATGCGACACACAGGAAGAATAAAATACTAAGCTTAATGGTATCCTGCGCCTCACCGTTACAGAGCGGATACTAAAATAAATTTCTGGACGACGTCTAGACTTCGATTTAAAGTCGCGGAATCCAACTAATGGTCACCTGTCTGCAAGACAGAATCAACCGTGAAAAAAATGAGTTTTATGAGATCCTTCTCTGTGCTTGCCAAGAAAACACCGCTCAGAGATAACACATGATGTATACTGCTTGCATCCCCAAGCTCCTTTATCCGCCTTCGATTATCTAGACTCTGCCTGTGCTATAGAGAACCGGACTCAAAGTGTGCAGAACGCACACAAAATGTTTTCCATTCCTTCATTTACTACGAAAATGTTTGTAGCAAACTGAAGCGGCAGTATTCTTAGAACATGAAACTTGTCTAGCAGTCGATTGCACCGTGTAATTTACAGGCTTCGAACACTGCCTTCTGATAGAAAAAGATCGCCTGTGATTCGCTGCCATATCCTTGCGTCCGGGACCAAAAACCTCTAGGTACCGGCCAGTTGTGCTTTTACTTGAGCTGCATAAGAGCACCCATCTGGCATCACTCGCAGTGCGATGTGGGTTTCGTGTGACCGCTTATGCTTAAAACAACACAGTTCAAATGCCAGTGTGTTTAATAGGAGATCAGTACACATGCGCTTTCGGTGGTTTTATATTGCATAGCACCTTTTCCGACAAAGCAGGTGACCGCCACAACAACAATGGCTTAATAATCTGGCAACACGCAATGAATAAACGGCTCAGGGGCGAGACGTAAAAATGCAGGAGACGAAGAGAAGCCTTAAACTAGCAATAAAATGATTATATTCCAGACTATGCGTACCTATATTGTCCCTCGACATGTTTCCATTATCTCACATGACCTCAATCTAGAAACAATAAATAATACTTAGTTTCGCTAGACTGATAGGTTAGCGTCGCATGATTGCAGATATTGAGCAAGCGAGGGTAGAGCAATTATGAGATTTCTAATCATTTATTACGTTCAACACTTGTCAATTACTGTCAACTATCTGATTCATAAAATAATTACACTCTAAATTTTCTATTGATGAATACAACAAGCTGAAAGAAGAAACAGTAGAAACATTCCCCAGTGCTTTGCATGGCTTCGGTAACTGTTGGCTTCCATCAGTGGTATCAGATATGACATTTTTATTGAAAAAAATTATAGGACAGAGAACAGCGTAAACGAGAGGTACACTTCGCGCCACCCTTCCCGAATTCGTACAGCTGCGGCTGCGCGGTGTCTACTGCGCCCTTTCTCGCTACGCTGTTTCGCCTTGAACGGCCCACTTCTGTCGAAATACAAGAGAAGGAGAGCGGTGAGCGTAGCCAAGAATGGGTTAGAGGGATACTTAGAACAGCAGCAAACAGACGTATGAGAGAATGGCAGAAACGAGCGCTGAATCTTTCGCATTGTATTCAGCGCATCCCGGTAGTGTGTGACAGTTGCATTCTGCAATTTAAGAACCCCATGCTCTCAAGGGCAGCTCTGTTGTGTTTGCAAGGCGGCCGGTGCAGAGAATTTGTTGTCATTTCGGCCGTTGAGTCGTCTAATTTGTACAGGTTGCTAGCATTATAAAGCTGTAAAGTGCCCGTTTCTTTTATTTTAGTACGCGTTCTAGTAGGCGCGCGCATGCATGCATGCGGCTTCACCGCAGCTACGGTGCTGTGAGGCAGGGGGAAACCCGTGTAATATCCAAAGCAAGAAATAAAGAATAATCTCGCCTCGCATTTGCAGCTAGACGTGTTTGAACCCGTCGATCTGTGGCGCTGCTTCTCAGGTGAGCACGGAGGCTAACCCGGGGCCGTCCGAGTTGTCTGTCGAAGAGCATGCGTCGTGTGTGGCCACGCGAACAACGGACAAGACGCCAGCGGAAGAGAAGAACGGAGGAGGCCAATGCCGTGGCTAGGAGACAGGAAGGATATGTAGAGAAGTAAGCAAGAAACCGATGAAGAACGGCAGTTGCGATCGGATGCGACGGTGGCTTACCGAAAGCGAAAATCAGAAGAACGTCTAGGTGAAAGTACTGCAGTGAGGAAAATCTACGTTTGAGCTCATGGAATGTGCGTTTGAGTTTTCGTGATCTGTTTCTGACAGAATTTTGGCGTCAATGGAACTGGGGAGCTGTGTCACCAATGTTTATTGATTGGAAACCAACAAGCATGACCATAGAAAAACGAAGTGTGCCTACATGATATTCCAGGATTAATCGAGTTAAACCATCTTGATATCACGTACAACTGCGATATGAAGCTGAAATGGTGTTAGCGGTGCACCCGTTTCAGCGAGATAATCGTTCAGCCAGATAATTTGTGCTCGTCCACATTATTCGTTCATTCCCTGCCAGCACTGCACATAGCAGGCGGCACTCTACATTTGGGCGGAACGTTCCTCGATTTTTTTTTCTGTTTGCAGCCAACAGGAAGCAATTCTAAAACTCGCAAATCGCAACAATCAAAGCGGAGTCTATCACAATTCGTCCGCAATTATACCTGCTGCGTATTTAGTCAACAGGCATGCGATAGTCGACAGCACATCGCGTCATTTGTTGAGCAAAGAGTGTGCAATCGACCACTCAGATGTGGAGTTGAATGAAATACGTTGGGAGGCGAGTGCTTCTCTCGCGCTTCTGAGGATCGCTCGAAGCTTACGAGTGCACCTCAAGACAGCTCACAAGGAACCGAAGGCCACACGGTCGCATCGTCGTCACCGGTGCATACGTGCATGAGCGCGATCAGCAGTTTGTCCCGCAGTGTGCGGCTACCTTAAATAACTTCACACAGTTGCCTTCGCACCGACGGAGTCGTTTTCGACTGTACTCATTTGGGCGCCAAAGCCTCCGACGTCCCCAGTGCTGACGCATTGCTGCCTTCGCCTAAGTACTCCGGCGCCCTTTTTCTTGCATCAGCCATACTTCGTGTGTGATCATTCACGGGTTCTTGCCTTCGGTGTTTTCTTCGCTCTCTCCTACAGCGATGTCCCACACTTTTATTGCCAGCCCGCATATACGTGGAAACAATCAAGAGAACAGGAGGCCTTACACAGGTGATGGAGGCAGACAATCAGGCCCTCGAGCAGGAACAACGGCCACACCGGCAGCATCTAATGAGGGCCTTCTCTTCCCTGGGGCCAAGCCCCGCAGCCTTCATCTTCCCTGCATTCTACCGGATCTACCATGCCTCTTATATCGGCACGCGGCGCCCCTTCCCATTCATCCTTTTTTTCACTCTCTGTTCTTCTTGTCAGCTCGTCGCTTCCGATACGCTTTTATGAATCCATTGCCTCTCGCCCTTCCCGCTACTATTCTGTTTCCGCAACGGCCTCTTCACATCTTGAATCTGCTTGCCTTTGAGAAAGCTCGTGAGAAGGATTAAAACCAGAACATCATAGTGCTGCGCTCTCTCTCTCTCTCTTTATAATGCCGGAAGGGCACGAATGGGGAAAAAACGCCGAAGGCATTGAAGAAATGCGCATTCAAGGGCCCGCATCAGACCAAAATATTGCTTGGTGGGCAGAGGATCTCGATACAGTGTTAGCTTTAGTAGTGTTGGTGTCGTCAACGGAAGCCTTATTAAGCTTACGTATGAAGTGTACAATTTCTAACGATATGTACATTGCTACTTGTTTAAGCAGTACGTGTCACTCGTAATCAGCAACCTCAAACGGCGACATAATAGCCATCGAAGTCGTTTCTAATCGGCTGTGTTTGTATTCTGAATCTCACCAGAGAGGAATGTCATCTGCGTGCTTCGGTTTTTTAGCAAAGACTTACGGGGTGGGTTTGGCAGGAGGACCACGGGTACTCGTCGGCGTGAGTGCGCTCACGGCTGTCTTCTTTTTGTGATGTGTACAGAAAAGGATGTAGAAGGTGCTGTTGGGAAGGTGCCTCTGCTGGTTTCAGTATCACCGCGCGTTCTTGCTGAGTGAAGAACGGAGAGGAAAAAGCTGTCATTGAGCTCTTTAAAATCACAAACGCTTCACCATTCTCTGAGTTGTAGGTCTCCTTCTTAAAGAATTTTGGCTGCTGCGCCAATTGCTAGAGCTGCGCCTTCTTGCTCAGCTAGTTGAGTGCGATTGAAGCCTTCATCATTTAAGTAGGCTGCTTTTCACTGATCTTTGGTACCTTTTTTTGCCACGTTAACCATGAGACAGGGCATGTGCTTCGTCCTTGCGTGGTTGTAAATGAGCTCCCGTTTTCTAGCGGTAAACATTATCTAGGCCAGGTAGGGCGTTTTGTTACATTCGTCTCAAGAATGGGAAACAAAGGGGCACCGCACACTTCTCTGCAAAAGTACCATTTTTCCCTGTCATAAGGAGAGATTTGCTCGTAAACTAATGGAGGCATATATCACCAGAAAAACAAGTAGCGAATGTGACAGCCAGTCATCTGTATTGGGGCAGTGATATGTGATTCGTGAATGCTACGTGAACTGTAATGTCGGCGTAATTTTGGGTGTTGCCTTGTGCTCATGTTTTCTTTTTGCATTATGTGCAGTGAGCATATTATGATTTATAATATTACTTATTCCTTGCGTGTGCCAACGTCTGGTGGCGAACACTAATTTATCTGCAATGCATGTTCACCAATTAGCCCGTTTTCCAACTCTAGTTCTGCATGAGCTCAACTATCAGCTCACGCTAGCGCAACGAAACGTGCAGATCCTGATGGCAACCTGCCCACCAGCACTGCGATCGAATCACTTGAAAATGTAAGCAAAGAAATTTCTTCCGTGCCATCTGTTTCCCGCACAAAGGATGGATGGATGGAAGATAGCAGCGTCCCCTTCGATACTGGGTGGTAGCAGTTGCCACTATGTTCGACTTATTTCTTTATTTTTGTTTAACCTTGTTATTAGTTGGTCTCAACATTCGCCACCTTCTTAATATGCGTTTTCGCTCCTGCACTTCTAACCTTAAGTCACCTCTTTGCTTTTGAGTCACTAATCTTCAAATCGTCTTTTGCTAAATTCCACTGCAGATTTGGTTACATGACCATTGTTGTCTCTAAACCCTACAGCCTCAGGAAGAGTGACTGTGCCTGAATCGACATCGCAACGAATACCATCGCATTCGAGTATGAGATGTTCAATCGTTTTTACA
The DNA here is from genome assembly GCF_052857255.1 of Amblyomma americanum. NCBI lineage: Eukaryota > Metazoa > Arthropoda > Arachnida > Ixodida > Ixodidae > Amblyomma > Amblyomma americanum. Next base: position 5,353,214 of record NC_135502.1, on the reverse strand, counting down.
GTTTTACCACGTAAAGCCCAGGTGTCGTCTTCTTGATTGAATTTCTTTTTGGAGCTGCACGTTCTTAGACGCCCTGATCTAGCTTCAAAGAGCAGGGCACTGCCTCTTGAGTTATCGTAAAATGATTCCTTCCTGATCTACCTTCTCCAATTTCGATATAGTTCTACTCTCTGCTTCTTTTCTATAATCCAGTTTTTACTTTCCGGCGCTTTTTACCTCTCGCTTTTTACCTATCCGTCCTTGTGTCCTGCATACTTACTGGTGAGGTCCTTTTTTCTAAGCGCAATTGCAGCATAGAATGCATTACCCGAATCAATAGCCGTCGAGCGCGAAGCACTTAAATTTAGGACTGAACTAGCTGCCAATCTCAATCAATAGATACAACGATTTCCTTTTTGTGTAATTTTTGTTCTTTCGTGTATATGTGATTGTGGTATATGTTGCGTTCTTCATAATATTGCACTTATCCTGCTTATAGTCTGTTTTAGGAGTTTTTGAATTTTGCTTTGTTACAATTTATGGTATCGTTGTATTGTTATTGTACTCTAGTGCCTGTTCTCGTTTTTCTATTACTGAACATTGACATATATGTAATGTATTATCGTATTGTAGTGCCTGTTCTCGCTTTTCTATTATTGACCATTCATAAGTGGACACGGCGACAGTGCTTGCATTCTGGCTCTGAACCGCTTCCCTTTTGCTATGCAGGCCCTGCTTGCAGTCATTACTGAACATTGACATATATGTAATGTATTATCGTATTGTAGTGCCTGTTCTCGCTTTTCTATTATTGACCATTCATAAGTGGACACGGCGACAGTGCTTGCATTCTGGCTCTGAACCGCTTCCCTTTTGCTATGCAGGCCCTGCTTGCAGTCATTCTGCAGTGGCTATCGGCAACTTCGTGCGGCCTGATATGGCATCCTTCGACACCACCGACAGTGGATTTCCACCGCGCCTGCGCGTCTGACAATATACTTTCGTCGTATCTTGCTTTCACGCCCTTTCTGGACGCACCCGGCCCGGTACAACTCGCCTGCAAACCACCTTTCGGATCGACAGCAACATCATCCTCTTCCAAGTATATAAGAAGCCAGCACGGAAACTTCCGCTTCAGTGGACACGGCGACAGTGCTTGCATTCTGGCTCTGAACCGCTTCCCTTTTGATATGCAGGTGTGTACTGCCGTTCCTTTATATGCTAAGAAAAGTAATAACGTCTGCTTAGTACGGTTGCCGTGTCCACAAGTGTTGTGCGAGGTTTTCTGTGAATGTTTTTCTATGACCCTTTTGCTGCTGCGTGCGGGTGATGTGGAGAGCAACCCTGGGCCCCCTACCAAACGCTCGGATTCGCTCCAAGTCCTTGAATCTCTACCCTCTGATCCCCCAAAACAGATGAAAGTTATATTTCAGTTGCTAAAGGACGTTCACACTCGCTCCCTGCAAAGCTCTATAAAGCAGACGGAATTAGCAGCTGACGTTAAAGATATTAAAAACGAACAGAAAGCCATTGAAAAAAAATCAATGATATTCAGAACCGTTTAGAACTCTTGGAGGAAAACTGCAAAAAAATTGAAGAGCTCACCGACGAAATTTCAACCATTCGAACTCAAACAGATGAACTTTCCACCCAGGTCAGGTCATTACAATCACGACAGGATGAGCTGGATGACAGATTGCGGCGTAATAACTTAATTTTCTACGGCATTCCAGATGCCGACGAAAACTGGCAGGACACTGAAGAAAAACTGACTTCTATTCTTACCGACTGCCTTTCTGACTCCCTTTCCCCCCATGCTATTGAACGCTCGCACCGTTTAGGTACCTTCAGTACTGATAAATGTCGTCCGGTAATTGCGAAATTTGTGAATTTTAAAACGAAAGATTTGATCCTCTCTAAGCGCAACAGCCTAAAAGAAAGCAAGGTCACACTTACTGAAGATTATTCAGTCGCAGCACGCCTGGCACGTAAAAAGCTTCTCGATTTTGCGAAAAGCCAACCTGATTCTCCCACCCATAAGATGCGCTACAACAAGTTACTTATGAAGAAGAAATGTTGCATGTATGAGCCAAACACAAACAGCGTAATTAACATTGATACATGCAGCGCACGTGCCAGTTCAGCCTCTGCAGCTAGCTCGGATCGCACGTCCTAGGCATGCGCGAGGGGTAGTGGTCAGGCATCCACAGCATCAGTATCGGTTCTTTTTTACTTACATCAGAAGCGTTCTTAACAAGTATAACTCTCTATCATCAGCTATCGACACTTGTTCCACTAAAATCATCGCGTTAACAGAAACTTGGCTCACTGCGCACGTTCGCGACACTGATATCTTTTTCGATGCTCATCGCTTTTCGTTCTTCCGCTGTGATCGGGGCACGCAGAGAGGCGGCGGGGTGCTTCTCGCTATTTCAAACGATATTCCGTCATCATGTATACATGTCCAGACTAATCTAGAAATAGTATGGGCTGCGCTCACTCTTAATCACCTGAGGGTAGTAATAGGAGTATGCTACCGTCCACCTTCCTCGTCGCCTACGTTTAGTAACGAACTTTACGATGCTATTAATATCGTCGCAACACGCTTTCCTTCATCCCCACTATTCTTATTCGGCGATTTCAATTTTTCGAACATAACATGGAATACCGACTCCCCTTTAATGTCCCCGTTCTCTTCTCAAGGTGGCGAATTTTTAGATGTGTGCTCAGTATTCTCGCTAGTGCAATTGTGCACACGAGCAACTAGAATAACTGACAGCGCGTCGAATACACTAGATTTAATCTTGACAAATCGATCTGACATAGCCTCACCTATTACATACCTGCCGGGCATCAGCGACCACTTGCTAATGCAATTTGACATTAACCTAGCCCCTCCAATTTCTAATCGAAAGAAAAAAAATTATACGCGACTACAACAAAGCAAATTTTCATGCGATAAATAATGAGCTGTCTCTTTTTATCGATGTTTTCCTTGATAGCTTTGATAACCGTAGTGTTGAAACTAACTGGAGCATGTTCCCAACTAAAGTCTCCCAACTCACTGAACAATACATCCCTAAGCGCACTGTTACCACCCACTCAAACGCTCCCTGGTACAATAATCACATTAAGCGCTTATCTAACAAAAAGAAACGCCTCTATCGCATCGCAAAGCTCTCCCCAACTAGTGAGCGTTGGGCTTCGTATACGGCAGCTTCCAACACGTATGTTCAGGCGCTCAAAGACGCTAAAAAGCACTTCCACTCGCATGTTCTGCCATCTATGTTAACGACCAATGTGAAAAAATTCTGGCGAGTCATTAATCCTTCCACCGATGATAGCATCGCTTTATCCGACCCGTTAGCCAACCCCGTTCCTTCCGATATTTGTGCCACGATTCTGAACCACGCATTCACTGACAACTTTACAGCCATGTCTGATGTACATATGCCACCAACTCACCACTTCAACTATGTATCCATGCCACCTATAGCTGTTGCTATTCCTGGTATCGATAAGCTTATTGATGCACTGAATGTTCATTCCGCTCCAGGTTACGACTGCGTTAACCCAAAGTTCTTAAAAAGCACTTCAGCTTATTCTTCCATTATACTAACCAAACTTTTCCAGCAATCACTTGACCAATCAACGCTGCCTACCGTGTGGAAAATAGGAAAGGTGGTTCCAGTCTACAAATCCGGCAGCAAAGCTTCCCCTTATAATTATCGTCCCATATCCCTTACCAGTACTTGTTGCAAAATGCTTGAACATATAATATTCACCAACCTTGTTAACTTCCTAGAATCTAACTCCTTTTTTACGTCTGCGCAACACGGCTTTCGAAAATCTTACTCTTGCGAAACACAGTTAATATCGTTTACACATGCATTGCATCATATTCTAGACCTATCATCATTAGCTGACTGTATATTTCTAGACTTTTCAAAGGCTTTCGACAAGGTATGTCACCAACTTTTACTTCACAAACTAAAACAACTGAATATTGACTGTAACTGATTGAAATGGATTGAATGTTTTCTACTTAATCGCTCACAATTTGTTTTTGCTAACGGTTTCAACTCCAGTTTTACCGAAGTGTCTTCCGGGGTTCCACAAGGTTCAGTTCTTGGACCCCTACTGTTTCTAATTTACATTAATGATCTTCCCTCTCTTGTTAACTCTCATATTCACCTATTCGCTGATGATTGCGTCATTTTTAGAGAAATAACCAACGCTAACGACGTTACAGTACTTCAGTCAGACCTGAACACAATAGGGCACTGGTGCAAAGATTGGTTGATGCAGCTAAATATTAACAAATGCAAAGTCATGCGTGTATCTAGAAAAACTTCCGCTCCGCCTCACTACTACATTGACAACATCTCATTAGAATCAGTCTCGTCACATAAATACCTAGGCGTTCACATTTCTTCAAATCTTAATTGGTCTCTTCATACCGAGAACATAATTAAAAATGCTAATCGCATGCTAGGCTACTTATGTCGTAACTTTTTTAATGTCCCTTCGAATTTGAAACTATTGCTTTATAAAATCCTAATACGATCTAAACTTGAGTATGCAACACCTGTATGGGACCCTGCCCATGGCAACTTAATTAATGATCTTGAGATGGTTCAAAATAACTCTGTACGTTTCATCCTTGCTAACTACAACCGCACAGCGAGTATAACTGCTATGAAATCTAATCTCTGCCTCCCTACACTAACATCGCGTAGAAAAGTGTTTCGTCTCGCCCTGTTCCACAAGCTGTTTCATTATCCTGCTTTACGTGATCACCTCATCCCCCAGCCAATTTATGTATCCCGTCGTATTGATCATAATCTCAAAGTTGGAATTGTGTCATGCAACACGAAATGCTTCTCGCAGTCATTCCTGCCGCGCACCTCACGTGACTGGAACCACCTTCCCGCAGATGTTGCTGGCATTGTAAATTATGAGCAGTTCCACGTAGCAATAGCTAACATTGTATATTCAGATGCTTTTTAAATATTCTTGTAACCATCTGTATTTTCTCACTGTTTTTTGTATATTTACCACTCCCACTCTGTAATGCCACTAGCCCTGAGGGGTAATGTAAATAAATAAAATAAATATGTTATCAATCTTCTACCCCCCTCCCCCCCCTCCTATGTAATAACGGGGCTTTAAGGGATAATAAATGATGATGATAATGATGTTGACGATGATGATGATGAGTGTCCTGGTCCTTTACCGCCACGGTGAGTGAACGCTCTTTCTCTATAAGTTTATAAATACCTTAGCTGCAGCTGTTGTCGTCCAATTTCCTCAGGCGTGCTTCATATATTTTTTTATTCTGAGCTTCTCGTCCTTCGAACGATGCCCAGCCCATGTCTTCTTGTACTGCAACGTTTGTGGTTTTGCCGGGGCCACCTAGTGGTAATCTTCCAACAGATCTCTGCTTTACTTCTAATCTCCACTGAACTTCTGTCCTTAGACACAAAACAGCATTCCCGAAAGAAAGCCCTGGCACCATTAATCCTTTCCAAATACCTCCCAGTACTTCATACTTGTTGTACCCTCATAATGCTCTATGTTTCATTATCCCAGCATCTCTTCGCCCTTTTGCTATGAGGGACTGTTCGTGCTTTTCCGTGTACATCTGCCCTTTCGTTTACCCATACCCCGAGATATTTGTATTCGGCCACTCGGGGTATTTCATGGCCTTGTATGGTAAGCTCCTTATCAGCTGTATCGTTTAAAATTATTACAACAGATTTAATTGCGCTAATATTGAAACCTATACCAGTTCCTAAAAGAATTAACCGCAGTTTGCAGGTCTCTTTATCTACCAGCTAACAGTAAAATATCGTCCGGATGCATTAAACTGGGGAGCCGCTGCTCAACACCTTCCCGCCTGATCCATGCGACAAATTATAACCTAGATTATTTTTTGTATGCTTCTTTCCATATGTATCATATTGTTACGTAACGGCCAGCCGAAGAATGAGACACGATGATCGATGACAATGAGATGATTTAATGGCCGCTGGCCTAGCGCGAGCGCTCGGTCTCGGGCCACTGCCAAGTTCATCTTCTTCGTCACACTACCCGGGGCCACCGAGCGATCGCCCCGATCGGTGAAAAACAGACGCGCGAAGTGGTGATGGGCTTCGAAGGATGGCGGACAGGAAGCAGAAAGTGGTGAGGTGCTGGCCGCCACGATGAAGGACATGGCTGAATGGCTCGTGGCCAGCGAAGGTTTCTGGCCGCAGGTCGCCAGGAGCCGACGGCCGGGGCCCCAGGACGCGCCGAACAGCATGGGCAGGGGAATGGTGTCGTCACGTGTGGGCAGCGTCTCAGGTCGGTGTTGTCGGGTCCTTGCTTCAGGTTCAGTTCATCGTGTCGAGTGGTCTGGGCGGTGGAAGAACGGCGAGATTGGTTCGGGTCTGAAAGGCTGGGGCACGGCCGGGCGACGCAGACCAAGAACTCACGGCTCACGACCATGGCTCCCGCATGCGCCAAAGCTCCCGGTCCAGGATGGGGATGAACTGCGCACCTCACACCAATTGTTACGTAACGGCCAGCCGAAGAATGAGACACGATGATCGATGACAATGAGATGATTTAATGGCCGCTGGCCTAGCGCGAGCGCTCGGTCTCGGGCCACTGCCAAGTTCATCTTCTTCGTCACAATATATTGCATGAACAGCAGCGGTCGTAGAGGACAACTTTGCCTTAATCCTTTGTGTACCTCAAGAGTTGTCGTATTTCATATCCCTTCCCATGTAATTTCAACGTTATTATCTTGGTATATTTTCTTCAGGAAGTCAATTATCTCATGACCGATACCTTGATCTTTTAGTATGTTCCTCAGGAGTTCCCTGTTCACGTTTTCGTATGCGCCGCTTATGTCCAGGAGGACTAAATACAGAGGTCTGTTTCCCGCCTTAGCTATTTCTATAGATTGGATGAGCATGAACAACCTATCGTGTAAGCGCCTTGCCCTTCTGAACCCATTCTGGAGTTCTCCGAGTATCTTATTACTTTTCACTCATGACTGCATTTTTAGTTTCAACGCCTGCATTGCCAGCCTGTACATAACAGACATCGTAATCGGTCTGAAGGATTTAATGTGCATCCTGTCTCATTTCCCTATATAAATCAAATTCATTTTACTCTATGGCTAACTGTGCGGAAAATGTTTTTAATGCTTTAACAACGTTTCCTTGCTTCATGGACCAAGTTCAATAATCAGCCGGATTGGAATTTCTTCTATCCCTGCCGATGTGAATTTAGGAATAGTTTCTTCCGCCTTTTTCAGTTAAGCTTAGTTAGTTCTAACCTGCTTGCTATTTTGCTGTCTTATACTGGACCCTCATTCGAGGCAATAACCCTATTGTCGCTCATAGATGACTCAGGTATAACTGATGTAATGTAGTTCACAGCGTTGTCTCCGTCCAAGTATTTTCCCTCAGCCCCTTGAATCCGTTCCTGCTTTCTTTGATTCTTGTTACCCAGCCATCTTATATGGTTCGGGAATTTTCTTCCAATCGCGAACTTCGGCCATCCAGCATCCAGTGGGCTGCTTCATTTTACCCCGGACGAGGACCGGCACTTCCTTTTTTTTTTTGTAGCTAGTATCCCCATTTTTGGCCTATTTCCTGTTGAGATAAACTCGCTTTCTTTGCTCCTCTGTGTTCCCTTCAAGTCCCCCGTCGTTGTTCGATGGTATCCTTAATTTCCTTGTTCCTCCAGCTTTTCGGCTTCCTATTTCTTTCCCAGCGGTTTGCTATTGTGACTTGTTTCGTTTTTGCACTGATGAATTGTTCCAACTCATTATAATCCCACTTTTCTGCTTAGCGCTTCTCTATAGCTCCCTCTATGCCGGCTGCTATTCTTGCTATTAGTTCGTCGATAAATACCGATTTCCATGTTTGCCTTTCTGCATTCCTCGTTTGGCCAATGCTCCGATCTGCAGAATAATGCGCTTACGATCACTTCCCAGGCTGTACTCCCCTTCTTCGTAGATTCCTATTTTTGCGAGCTTGCTATGGATTCCCTGCACACTAGGCCGTCGTCAATGCTCGTCTGCCCGTTGCGGAATTTCCACGTGATTTGTCCCTCACATTTAGTTTCTCTATTTACTATAACCATGTAGTGTCATTCACAGAAATCTACCAATAACATTTTGTTACAATCTGTGTATCCTTCTAGAACCTCGATGTGGCCATTCATGTCTCCCAATAGAACATTTCTTCCCTGTCACTAAATAATCTACCACTCGCCATGTCCTTTTATCGGCAATTGTTACTGATACGCAGACATGTTCTTTGCAAGTTGAATTTATTATTTGCCAATTTGTTCCTTCGTGTATCGGCATACCTACCCCTCCGCCCTATCTGTATAAAAGGTGCGGATCGGCTACCTTCCAAAATAAAGGTGTTAGCGCAGTTGTGTGTCCTCCTTGTTCTCGTCTGTTGTCTGAGACCGCTGTTATTCTAAGATTGCTCCTTACTGTCCAAATATTAAAGGAATGAACTCATCTATTTGACGCTGTCGCGTCGCTCCCGCAGTCGTCAGTCCGTCTGGGGCCGGTCATCACGGAAAATTCTAAGAACAACTTGCGTCCACACCTCATGGCCGTAAAGTTCAAAATGGGTGGCACCCTCGCGAACGCAAAAGAAAGCTCGCAGCGATCACCGCTTGGTTAGGCTTGGCTGCTGTCTCTCCTTGCCTTTTCACAATGTTTCTTCGACCCACCAATTCCTACGTCAAGAAGACGTTGTGTGCAAAGCGGGTCGGTTCCGAAGTGAACTATTTCGTGGATTTGGCCTCACGTATAAAGGCATAAATAAAATAACCTGAATAACCTTTTTAGTGAAATGCATGTCCTGAAGAAAAGAACCGTACTCCAGCGCTCTTGTCGAATCGGCTAGCCTCATTTCGCCAAGGCTGAGACAGCCGACACTAAGGGTTTTTTTTTCATTATACAAGCAACCAGAGCATTCACCTCATCGTATCTTTTTTGAGATAATCATGTTCACGTGACGCAGTAAGTGCTTGAAAGGGTCGTATTTTGCAAAGGTTCATTTTCTGACTAGCTATTTTCCTCTTATATCTTTAGCAGCTGCCGCCAACAAAATCAAGGTTGCTAAAAAGCAGGCGAATTCTTTCGCCGGCTCTCATGTGAAGGGCACGGCTGGGCACTAAAAGAAGAGGCGAAAGAATAGAATAGAACATGAAAATTAAGCAAAAAGGGTACTGACCCATGTGAAATTCCTGTGACTAACCAGGAAATATCTGCGGTGCTGATTCGCCAGCTCGCGTAGGGGTCGTGGGCTGCATCATTAACATCAACGCGTCTGAGAGTTTAGTTTTGAGAATCGTCGAAAGCAGGACTGTATCAGGCCAGAGTACAGAAGCTCGCGCGTGAGTAAAGCGGCGAAGCAAGCACCGGGTCCGCGAGGTCGTAAGAACTTTGGTCAAGAGCGTTCGACGCTCTGCGCCTTTAGTCCACTACTTTAGCCGTGCTGACCTTCAATACCATTCATAACACAGTTCTTTAACTTAACAAATTTAAGATATTTCGGCACCCACACAAAACCTCTGCTGGACCTTCGAACAGCTCTTCTTTCAGGTTGTTCGTCTCGTTAAATTTTGTAACTTTGCGAGTTGTGACTTGCAAGAGCCCGAACAATTCATTTAAGGACATCAACGAAGCCGTATTTTATTTAATTGAACAGGGGGTAAAATCATGCCCGAAACGGGAAGACACAATTGCAATTAGTGAAATATATAAAATCAGTTAGTTTATTGGGACGGTGGAAAAACCAAAGGCACTGGTCATTATTAGATACATCGACACAAACGCCGGCATTCGCTTTGGAAGACGACCTAGGAGCTTAATACGAGACCAGATTGAAATGATTTTCTTGTCTATGGTTTTGCACATCCTTAATTAGGTATTCTTACATTTTGTTATATAACTGGAACGAGCGAACTCCTTAATTTTTAATTCCTTTTCTTGTCACGCCGTAGAATTTGCATAACTGCTACTACTGGTGTAGCCTGTACATTGGCAATTGGCCCATTGAGATGTTTGGGGCTGCACTCAAATATATTAATGAAAGGCGCCAGCCTAAAACAGTTGTGTGCAAAGTAGATTTGCGCTAGATGTGCAGTTCTGGCGTAATAAGAGCATCGCATCTAGCCATACTTAAAATGCATTGCTCGTCTCACTGCAACCACTGCAAATCAAAACATAACAGCATAGCCAGCTGCATTGGTGAAACGCTTTACTGCGTGTGCGTGTTTTTTGCATCCTTTTTCTTATATCACCGCCAACTTGAGATTAGCAAAGGGAAAGAAAAAGTACAGGGTGCAGTTTCGGAACATTACTATGTTCTTACAACTTTATACACATAACAGGGAGGGGAAGAGTGGGCGGGATAATCCTGTAATTTACGATCGATCCGGCATCGCCATCACCCGGACGTCAGCAATAAAGGCTTATCCCACCTCCGGTGCAAATAGAAAAATCAACCGACACTGCAAACGAATTGCAGGCCCGCAAGGAAGACGGCAGAAGTCATTCTTGATCTTACGTTTTAGATCGGCTTAACCTTGCTCTTTTGTTATGGCTCTTCAGGGGCAATTTGTTCGCTTTGTATGCTTACTTCCGTTCATTCATTTTTCCCTGTGCAACTGGATTCAGCTTTTGCTTACTTTTTACGTTGTTGGTTATTGATACATCACAGCGCTGCCTTACATTTGGTTATGTCAGTGTTTCGGCAAAATTCACGAGACATCTCTTGAAATGAGGAAACAGTATTTGGTGGGAAAATCTTCGAATTCCATGAAGCCTAGAATACAAACGGGAATGAAAAGTCTGCTGCCATTTTGACTCCCGATCGGTAAAGCAGACTACAATATAAGAAGGGAAGAGACGAAAATAAGAATATGTCTCATAAACAATGTCCTGAAAAGAAGGGCAATATGTTTGTCAGTAGAAATAATGTACAGAAAGCACTGTCAAATTGCGGTGTTGCCTGACCACCGCACGTTGAATCATGAGTAGCTCTCTGTATGTCTCTATATGTCATTATATGCACTCCCTCACAGCACTCTTGTGGGATGAAATACCGATGATGACAATCTATAGCCTTTTACACCCGAGATCTCTCTGTGAAAGCCAGCTTACCGGCCGCAGCTGCATTTCACCTGCTCCATGGATCATTGGGTCTCATTTCCTTGTTTGGCGAATAAATATAATGGACTGTGAGTGACCACCCAGGAGCGCCAGGGCGCCAAAGTTCATTCTCGTCATCCGCATCCAGTCCTTGCCGATTTCAACTCTGAAACTATCCTTAGGCTGCAATAAGATTTCTTTCTTGGAACAAAAGAAGAAACAGGGAGACATACAGGGGTTCTGTGATTATTTTCAGCGCTTGTTTTCGCGCCCATTTTTTCTTTGCGGGATGGGTCAACTAAAGCAGGGAAACAATCCAGTACTTCACCGCATTCCATGAAACACTGGCAAGCTCACTTGACATAGACTCCAATACGCGACATCGGTTCTCCCCGTGACTATCGTGATCACTATCCGCAGTGTTAAGAGTTCGTAAATGAATAGTGATTCACAAAGCATTCCTCCACTGCCTGTGAACAGATTGATTGTAAAACATTTTATTCGCCGGGAAGAGCTTGGCAAGAGGTCGCGTTAAGTGGTCGAGAGTACATAGCCCTCGACGACTTTGTCAGCCCACTCCACCGCCAAAACTTGCGTTCTGGGGTCAGAGCTAGCCAGCACGGTCTCCCACCGCTCGAGAGAAGGAGCTGTAACTAGATCACCCGGAGGTGGCTCTATTTTGCAGTCCCACAGGATGTGATCGTAGGTAGCACGTTGGCCACAGTGTTTGCAGTTTGGGTTGTAAAGATCTGGATAAATGTGCGCGAGGAGTGATGGGGTGCGTATCGATCTCGTCTGTAGACGACGCCACGTAACCAGACTATTCGTAGCTCACCTTTTCTTGAACTTGTCACCATCTCAAGAAATGGCGTCACGCAGCCCATAGCACTGTGGATGCCGGAGTAACTGCATGCTCTTCTTTTCCACGACCATACAGGATTAAGTGGTACAGTGAAGCGGCTTTTATCTTTTCTATGCACGCTTACCAAACTCAGCAATTGTTTTTCGTGCATGGTCTTTCAATATTCGCTTGGTACAATAAAGAGAATACGCTTTTGTTTTCTTTGCCCTTCACGCTGCACAAGAGTGTTCAAAGGAGTAAAAGATTCTATAGCAGCGCGAGAGCTCCTTAACGTCAAACTTTTTTTCGGGCAGTAATTTTATGAAGCCTGTTTCCAGGTTAATTCTTGTGTCACAGCCCCATTGGTAACTGCCTCCTAAGGCATGAACCTGCAAATCATCATTATTGAGAAAAATTAATTTAATCGCTGCCAAACATGTGCCATAGTTCTGAGCTTCTGAACTGCCGTTAAATGGGTCTCGTGTGATGAAAGGCAGTTTGGAAGGCAAGATTCAACAAATCTTTTTCGGGCAACAGACGAGATATTCTATTTGCTAAAGCTTTCTAAGAAATTCCTCTTCTGATCATTGTCTGTCCAGCATCACTGAGAAGCGCGGATTCCCGGAGGTTTGCTAGCAGACTGCAGGATTTCTAATGAAATTCCTGGCAGCATTTTTGCGCGTCACTGACATTTCTTGCTGCACTCGTCCCGTCGTTCCTGTCATTCCAGTCGTTCGTGACTGCAGTCTTCTAAGACCCCTGTTTTTTTGTTTTGAATTCTGGCATGTCCACGCTAGAGTATGCTATTCCATTTAACGAATGAAAACCACAGTAAGCAATACAATAGAGGTGGCCTTTGGCGCCTGATAGCCTTTTGAACACAGTCTGACATGACAGCAGGCTCTTGACCGAGACAGGCGCTATCGTCTCTGATCGTTCTTCAAATACCATCCCGCGGACTTTATTTCTTTTTTGTTTTGTCTTTTTGCGCGAACAGAAAACGTAGGGACCGGTTCGCCTCTTTGGTGCTCCCTTCTAAAGCGGAATGCGCCTTTCTCACTCAGTACTGCTATCTGTTCCTAACCTCTGAATTGCGCTGACCCCTTTCTAGTTCGCCTCTTGCAAATTTTAGTTGGTGAGAAGACTTGGAACTGTGGAACTAAATTGACGGAAACCGCAGCGCGAAAAAAACGAAGACAAGAAGGAGCACACAAAACGAAACGGGCGCTGTCTTGCTTGTTCTGGCCCAGACAAAAGTCCTTATTTAATGTTCAACTAAAGAGCATCAAAAACAACTAGATGAAAAAACCAACACCATCTCTGCAAACTTAAAATTTGGTGAGCAGGTATCAGAGAACAGGTGAGTTGAAAGGTTTGGTAGGGAGCATAGGGAAAGCAACTGATTTTATTGAAACCGAGGAAATTATAGTGCAATACAACTGTTTTTCTTTCATGGTGATGGTGGTTAAACATGCAAACTTACTGAGCGATCACATTAGATCGGATGCGTATTTTAAAGAACAAAGTAGGACAAAAGGCTTTCACATGTTGGCGGTCGGAAGCATTCTGATGCCATCTGCATGCTATGTGCGATTTATTGCTTTCTGAGATAGAGCGGCGACTGCCTCGCCTTTTACTCTCTAATGTATTTGTGTAGCCAGCAGCCTTCGTCAGTGCCACACTCCTCCGAAGCGAGGACTGTGTTGCGTCCTTTTGTTCCTCGAATTACACGCAAAACGCCGCTCGACAAGATTTTCGGTGAGACGGTGTCTCTTTAGGAACCAATTATGAGAAAGTGTTTTCTTATGGTAACAGAGATATTTTGTGAACTCAAAGAAGGCTGTAATATCCTTAATATATCTCAAGTATTAGTCTTAATATATCCAATGGTGAAAATGAGGGAGTGAAAGGATAGAAATGTTATCCTTGTAAAGCATGGAACCATTACCGACTGAAAGCTCCTGATGAACTGAAATTCTCTAGTGTAACTTCCGCTAACACACGAACCATAATCACGCGCGCTAAAAATAGCCCTCTCTCCTCTGTCGGCAGACGAAAGACGCGATTAGAGATAAATTCAATGTTTTCGTTCGTTGTGAACATCATTTTCTTTAGTTGCATGGCTCCAAATTGTAGGAGAGTTCCATTGTCAGCGTCGCCAAGCTTTTTGAAACAAGAATCGGCCAATTCACAGAATAATCGTCATCGCCATATTGTTTTTAATACATTAATTGCTTCTTCCTTCCAGTCATCTTCAATATAACGCAAAGAATGATGACAGACTGTGGACGGTTGAGCTGTTTCCAAGCCTTATGAATCGCGTCGTTTAGTTGATAAGAATTTATAGACGCTGAGAACCGGAGATGGCGCCTCTGTTTCTTTCGTTGTATTTGGGTTTGCGTGCCATTAAATAAGTGTTGAAATGGCGCACAGCACGAGGCCTCACAAAGGTCTAACGTAAAGCGTCTGTACGCTACTCTAACACTGACAAACCCCTCTTTCCTCGCGCCATGGACCTGGAAGAAAATTCTTGGACTGTGGACCGTGCAAAAATGTAAGTCTGCACGACGACAATGTCAGCACATCCCTGAACGAGTACGGGAATTAGATGTCCATCATCAGATTAATAATAAATGAGAGCATATGTGTTCCTTCAGCCATTTCGGATGGCGCCGTAGCTTCATTCGACGAAAAGCAGGCAGCTCATTTTACTTTTCAGGCGCCCTCATACAAGGGCTACACATTATATGTATACAGCAATTGCGATAAGATCGAAGTTAGCGTTTCTCATATGCAGTTTCCAAATGCTTGTGTCCCACAGCAAGGACATTTCAAAACTTCGTTTTCGAGGACAGGAAATCACGTGGCGAAAATTGTGCCACTGTGCGTCATGCAAACTTCTAAAGTTAACCTCCTTTCGGCTTGGATAGTTGAACAGGATTCGCGAACTTGAAAATTTCGCCTCGGCTGGTTAAGTATATACATGCTAAACAAGCGCTGGCAGCAGATGCACCGTTTAAAGTTCCATCGCCAGGTCGTTTGTCGACATTCAGGAAAAGAGAACAGCTGCTCGACGTGCGAGCGGTTATAAGCCAAGCGGAGATTGCGTAAGAATATTCTTAGCACCTGGACCACAAATGGTTGGAATTGCAGTAACAGCGGTGGCATCGTTAGGAAGCCATTCAGGCATTTTGCCTTTCCGTTTCCCTATTCTTAACTTTGAGGCATCAAGAGTGCATCGCAAGTTGCACAAGCTCTAATATGAAGCGGTTGTTGGTAGTGTGAGCCGTTTAGGGGATTACGGGCTACCGCAATGGAAGTCGCCGCATTTCCAGCCGATGCTTTCTAAGCTGCGGGATGCTCTCGATGGGCGCAAATTGTGATGCGCGAAAGGAATGAGAAATCGTTCCCTGAGTGCGACTGGCAAACACGAGAAAGTGCTGAACGTGAACTCTTCGTCTCTGTTGCACACCGTAAAGAGCTTGTTCTCTGCGTGAAGGCTACCATCCTCGCACGCGGTTATGATACGACTCCGGCGATCTTGCAAAAGTGAAAAAAAAAGAAAATACGGAGAATGTTTACACCATGCGTTCGAATTAGTGCGAAAGCATGGATTTGTGCTACGTAGAAGATGACGATGAGCTGGCAGCGCCGCTAAACGGAGCGCTCGCACTAGACAAGCTGCGAACGTATGCAAGCTAACCGACAAGGGACAGTTTTGCTCGGAGTTGGTACCCATCGCGATTAGTGCTTACGCATTAGGCCTTCACGGAATTCCTCTCTTTCTACTTGTATGCTCCACATAGTTCCAGCCTTCAAGAGCCAAAGGACTTCATCTTGATTTTCTTTGTTCCCGAAGCTAAATATGGCCCTGTTTTCCTTCAGCCAGTTATTTCTGTTTATTTCATATTGCTGAAAGTACTAGTTAAATCATAGGGATATCAGAACGAAATGACAAAAGCACGTGGTCGTCAGATTGACAGAAAACAGTCGAGTGCACACCTTGCACATGGAATCAAGGTTCTCATGCGCTTCATTTCTTTCTGTTACTGATGCTTCGAACTAAACAACTCCTGCCGGTTCATTGTTCATTCACGTTCTTGCTTTCATGCTGTG
The DNA here is from genome assembly GCF_052857255.1 of Amblyomma americanum. Lineage (NCBI taxonomy): Eukaryota > Metazoa > Arthropoda > Arachnida > Ixodida > Ixodidae > Amblyomma > Amblyomma americanum. The sequence continues at coordinate 5,337,105 of NC_135502.1, read as the reverse complement.
ATCGTTTTCATTTTATGTAGTTATGTTTATAAAGGGAAGCCGAGTGATTCGTTCGACTTCGAATCACAGTGAGGTCGTTCGAACTAAAACTGAAAGAAAGAGCAACCTTACAAATTTATTTCGTGGCGTAACATTCCTATTTTTCGCGCCAGTCCAGTGCGCTTAGAAAGAGCGCGCAAGGGATGGTTCCAGGCTAGTTTCGCCCACCTGGAGTTCACCAATCTGAGCTCATAACGCACGTATACAAGAGCTTTTAAATTTCTCCACCATTGAATCGCGGCAGCCGCAGCAGAAATACTATGATCCCGTAACCTTGGAATCAGCAGCCGAACGCCACAGCCGCTGAGCAACCGTGCCGGGTACTTTTCTTTACTGGTTTCTTGTTTAGAGCATGGCAACAATATGGAATTATCAGTGATTTGATAATGAGGACATTAATATGAATTCTCTTGTTTTCTTTTCTTTCAACAGTAAGGGGAGAAAAAATTTCTTCTACCGTAGCCGGAAGCAGTGGATTCATGTTTTGTGGGTATGATTTCATGCGACGGCAACTGCAAAATTTATTCTTAAACAATGTCTGTTCAGGAGTAATGGCATAAAGTAACGCCGCTTGAAAGCTACTCGTGAAATGTGGACCGTCATAAGGAGGAACCTATTTTTTAACCAAAATATTTTTACATCTCCTCTTTTTCTCAGTGAACGAAATGATGGTAGCTGATGGCTCAAGCAAAGCAAAGTACACGCCCAAAAATTGTTGACAAGGCAGAAAATTTGAAATGCACAATTCTTATTCACCGTGGAAAGGATTTCAGCTGTTGAGGTTAAACTCGTGGGTTCGATACTGGTCTCCGGAATTTTATTTTGATGGAGCCAGTGTGCAGAAACGCCATTATACTTTTTTTTTTATTCGAGAAGTGTGCCATGAGGCATAAGTTGAAAAAGGAGGGGGGGGGGGGGAATGCACGGGATTGAAAGTTAAAAGAAGGAGTGAAGAACCGTTGCTCTGAGGCAGTCGCAGAGGTTGTTAATGAAACGGTTGTCCATTGTTCACTTCACGAAGTCACTTTCGCGGTTCCACCGCAGGCCCACCTCCCTGAGGAGCCGTTTTCTGATAGCAGCCGTCGCTGGGCACGTCCACAAGTGCCGCACATCACATATGTCCGGTGCAGCGCCACAGTGAGGGCACCTGTCAGGTAGTGGCAGATCTTTGGCACGCCACCGATGACGGACAGATGGTGTCAGAGCCATTATACTTACATTGAGTAACCTGTTAAACAGCGCTATATGGTCTAAATTATTTCGGAGCTCTTCCTTACGGCGTATGTCGTGACCTGAAATGCTACTTTGGTGGGTTAAATATTCCCCATTCATTAAACGAACTATTCAAACAATCGTTGTGGCGAAACAGTGGAGGTGCCTTACCAGCTAATTGTGCCGAAAATATATGCCTCCAAATTTTTTTTCTTATTAAGAGTGACGTATTACCGACAGAAAAAATCAGAGAGTCCTTAGCCCTGTTTTTCTTCTTAGCTAAACTTTGCTGTAAATGCAAAGTCAACATATCCATTCCCAGAGATGGACCTTTCTTGGACCGATCCGATATTATCTACCGGTAGTTCCGCGGCACGGTGCTGCTGTCAGTTGCTGTCAGATGGCGGTTGTGCTTCACACGTCCATGGCGCACGAACAACGAAGTCTGATTCGTTTTCTATGGAGCAAGAGACGAACGCGCATCAAAATCCACCGAGAAATGCACCCCACGTATGAAAAAAGGTGTGTCACTTTGAGAAGTGTGAGGTGGTGGTACTGTGGGTTCGCGAAAGGCAGTGAAGACTTGCATGACATTGAGCGTTCAGGGAGGCCGCGTCCGTCGCTGACTGAAGACATTTCAAGCGTGGATGCAATGGTGAAAGCGGATCGGCGTGTGCACATCAAAGACATTTCCCCCGGAGCTTAGCATTTCGCACGGAACTGTTTACGTCATCGCTTACGGATCCTCAGGCTGCAGGAAGGTTTCATGTCAGTGCGCCTAAGCAGTTGGATGGCATATGATGAAAGGCAAAGGGATGATTGCTTCACTGAATCCTTTGCGTAGGTATGCCGAAGAGGGGGAAATTACCTGGACCGCATTGCTACTGGGTACGAAACGTGGATACTGCATTTCACGCAGGAATCGAAGCAGCAGAGCATGGCGTGGATACATCCGGCTTCGCCTATGACAAAAAAAATCCTTTCAGTGCCATCTCTTGGGAAATTTATGTTAACTGCCTTCGGGTACGGCCGACGACCACTTCTGCAGAATTTTATGCCACAAAGCACAACGATCAATGCCGACATTAATTGTTCCATTCTGTCACGTCTGCTAGCTGCCATTAGGCGAAAACTCCGAGAGATTCTCTATGCGGACAATGCGATTTTCCACCACGACAATGCGAAGCCACATCTGTCAATCAGAACCAACGACAAGCTCCGGTCATTTCAATGGGAGAGTCTGGATCACCCACCGTACAGTCCCAACCTCTCCCGTAGTGCTTTCCACGTTTTCTGACCGCTAGAAAAGTTGTTGGCAGGACGGCGATTAACGCGCAACGATGAAGCCAAGACAGCAGTCCGATAGCGGTTATAAAATATAGGGGCAAAGACCTTCTGTTTCGCCTCGCACGTGAGGAAAGTATCCTTAGGCCAACATCCCTATAGGCCTGCACATGGAATTACAACTCCATTTACTTAGCTAGCCTCGGCTTACTTCTAGCGCCTTGCGCATTATTGGAGCATTTTGTTGACTTACATCAAATTACTGCTTTCTTAAGTGGTATGGATGAGCCTCGTGTCGTGTCTCTTTGCTGTGTGCTGTCCCTCGTTGACTGCCGTTTTACTCACAATATCAACTAACTAGCTCAGATCCGTATCATCCTGCAGAAAAATATCAATTGTCACCGCCGATCTAGATTTGTGTATAACAGCAGCCACATTTAGCGCATCGTGCATGCATGTTGTCGTTCACTTCTTTAGTCATGGCTTCTTGTCGAACCTTCGTTTACTTTCTATCTGCGCTGCGCTGTCTTTGCTCGTGCGCACTTCTCTCCACAGTACTGTCGTGTGTAATGGTGTTCGCATGCGTCGATGTGCTGTGCTTTAGCGCTGCTGTGTTTGTTGCTCGAGTTTGTAGCTTACCGCTCCGCATCACAAAATTTGTTTATGTTCCCATAGTTTTGATTCTGCACTCGAAGTTTCTCTGAATAAAACGCGTCTCAAATTAGCCCTAATTCCGTCTAAGATCTCGAAATATACAAGAAAATTTACTTGATTTAAGATATATAAAATTGAAGCTTTCAAAATTGAGCTATTAATAGGAAGTCTAGTAATGGTTTAGCGTGTTTCAGGCACCTGTGCTTACATTAAGACGGGAGTATGGACATTCTACCCATCTTAAGATGGCAAGGAGGGCAACTAAGCTCCTCCAGTCGACCCAGTGAGCCTTCTGCTACAAATGCGTTGCCACCACAGGCGGGCACTTCTCGGCTGCAGCTCGAGCCGCGAGCGCAGCCGCAAGTGGAGGCTCTTATCGGCAGTAAGCGGCAAGTGGAATCTAATTACGGTCGCGCCATCCGCGGTTACGCGGAGCACCGTTGTCGTTGCTTTCAGCAATCCTCGCCCCGTGTGCTGTGGCTACACGGTCTCTGTTTCTTTCTGGTCGCCCTCTTGGCCCGTCTTCGCGTGCCAGCCTTTTCGCGAACTGCTAAAGTCACCGGCGATAGAGATTCTTTGTGCCCTCAGTCGACCTTTCGGCATGCGCTCATTCATGAAGGAAATGTTTGTTTCACTGCATGAAAGAAGACACAAAGATGAGTCCATTGCCAGTTTACCGGCTGGCAATTCAGTGCGGGAACAATGGGAAATGAAAACGTATGAAGTAGCATTTGTAGAAGAAGTTCCGTTGCTTCATTGCAGCGATAAATTTTATATGACCCTTCTATAGGTATGCCGCCACATGTTCAGACAACGGATTTAATAAGGCCATGGTCGGACACAAGTTTCAAAAGCAACAATGAATATCACGTCATTGGAGGCAAAAAAAAAAACGAATCGTAGTGAAGTGAAAAATTGTGCTTATGATCAAGTTGACTAAAAAATTTATTTCTTGCATTAGCAGTTCGGCGTCCCGCATTAGATTTCCGTGCATAAGCTCTCATGTGCGGTAAATACATGTAAGACGCGTTTTATTTTAATTATAAAAGCAGGCAAGTGAGGGTGAGCTTCTCGTCCTTTCGGCTAAGACCAGAGTGTAAAAAATGCCATGCATGAAAGGCAAACACCGCGGCAAAAGAAAAACGATGAAGAGGAAAAAAAAAACATCAGTCGATTTGGGTAATTAGGCCAAATGCGTGTATGTGCGTTAGCATGACGTGTATTGTGAGGTGGAACTACGCCATCCTAGGTGGTCCCAGGCTACTACCTAGTTACCACCCTAACTTCTACCGCTTAACTGCTGCTTTTGAGGCAACAATAACAACTACTACTCTGCAAGCATCATTCCAATCACGTTCTTCTCCTAACCGCTGCAGCTTATACTGCTTAGTTCGGTGCGCATAGTTTGGTGAGCATAGAAGCTGCGCTTCTAAACAAAAAGAACTAATTCTACAATCCTTTGAACAAAAAATTTTCCCTCTGGGCATTTTTATTGACTTTTCGAAAGCGTTTGATCGCAACAATCACAACACAATGTTGGCGAAACTCGAACACGATGGTTTTCGCGGAAAATTTCATCAAATAATTACATCATACGTTAGTTGCCGTGTCCAACAAGTAACAGTAGACGACGAGACATGACATTTTATACATCTGTCTTCTGGTGTGCCGCAAGGCAGTATATTTGAACCGCTGATTTTCCTACTTTATGTAAACGACATAGTCTGTACAAGTAAACTTCCACCTTTTGTCATATATGCAGAGGACACCACTCTATTCTTCCGAGCGGCACATGTGCGAGATCTTGAACAGCAAGCTACAGATTGTTTGCACAAACTTTAATAATGGTCTGAGTTTAATTCACTGATCGTAAGCAAAGGAAAAAGCAAAGCTGTACTTTTTAGACCTCGTAATAAGCTTCCTGCTGTCTCACAAATTTATCTAAAAATGGATTCCTCATTCAATCGAATAGCTCCCACGGTCAAAAGCCTGGGAGTGCTTTTTAATGAAAACTTATGATGGAATAAACACGTTGAAAAACTCAGGGACAAGTTGTGCAAGGTTGCTAGTATTGTGTCCCGAATGCGATACCTCTTTCCAAAGCATATTAAGCTGATGCTGTACAGCGCACTGTTTTCCTCTATTGCTAACTGTTGTATTTTGATGTGCGGAACATCATTTATGAATATTACACGGTTGCATTTACTTGAAAAAAAAAATCGAAATATTGTTAACGCTTCACGTTTTGAACATACGGAAGGGATTTTTGCATTGCTTGGCATCACCCCTCTTCCCCAAGTCTTTGAATCTATACTACTGAGGCGGTATAAAACAAGTATTAGACGAAATAATTCATTTATGGTGCACCTGTCGAACTTAAAATGTGAATAACTGAAGTATGCCACCCGTACTGGCTTCACAGGGTTTGTGCCGAAAACTCGAATGAATTATGGTCGCCAAATGCTTTCATAAAGTCTTCCGTGCTCATAAAATAAGGCATCTAATTGAGGTACACTTAGGTACAGTCGCGACTTCGTGCAACTGAGATTATGATTTGTATTTTTTGCTGTGTGCTTACATGCCGCTTTATTTTATTTCCATATTCACGCAGTGATCATGTTACGAATGCATGCCACACGCTGTATGCCATTTTGGTGCGGCTGTCAAGTAATTGTAGGGTGCGTCGAGCCCTGTAAAGCCTTTTCTCTGGCTTTTTGTCGACGCACCCAACATCCTCAAGATGTTGAATAAAAGTGGATTGAATTGATTTGAATTAATTAGCTCCCCAGATTCTCGCCTGGTTACCACTAGCTACACCTTGGCAAGTAAGCCACTTGGTGGGGAGGTTAGCAGTGGCGCAGTGACGCAAGGCAGGTAGTATGGCAGTTGTTGCTATCGGTGGGTGTTGGGTTGCTTGGGTTGGGTTGCAACCCAGGTTGCTCTTTCCGAGCAGCCTCTTACGATTAAATGGGCTGCCATCCGACGCGGTGGGCAGGTGAGCAGCCTACTACAAAACCGGCTTCTGACAAACACATAACGCGCAAATGCTAGGAATAGAGCACACTAAAAAATTTTGAGGTGAAAGAAGTCAGTGACTGCGGTGCTATGTACCGCTGCCGAAAAAACCGGTTCAGTATGCATTACTTATCAATTTGTGCTCAATTACCTGCAGCGGCATCTACCCAGCTCAAAGTGGGCTGTTGAAATCACAGGACCCACAGACTACACATTAAAAATCACCCTCTTTCCGACACACCACGAGAGAGCCAAGGCTCATACGAGGCCAGGGGCTCATGGAGGACGCAAACACTCAAGGTGCCTTCCCGACCGGACCAAACTCCCCCTTTACCTTATTGACGCACTCAGTGGTCTCCGGACAAGACTGAACGTTTTATGTGTCCCCATGTTTCCAACGTTGGAAGATTTTTGATATGCAGCAAATGCTTCAAAAACACCCTGGCTGTCTCCTCTTTCCCAAAGAACGTGGTGACAGCGATAGCTATGTTGCTCTCTAACACACCACCGCTCACATGACGCATATGGTCCACACGTTCGAACCAATCACTACAGGCAGCGCATACTCTCAAAACGATTTCATTCTGAGGTCGAAAAAGGGGTACCTCTTTCGTAGCGCGACTGTATCAGGGGCTCTCTTAAACGGTAGTTTCGTTGGAAAGGCCACAGGAGCCTGGGTCACGCTCAGTGGAAGTGGACGCATAATTCAGTTTCAGGATCCTTCGCCGGCGCCGTTAACTCCGGAAACCTTCCATGATTCAGTTATCGGTTCCAAAATAAGGATTGTTTTGTAGCTTCTTTTTTTAATGACTTTTATAGATCAGCAGTGATCTAAGCGTTCAAGCACGCACTTACGGCGCAAGGCACGACTGGTAGCTCAAGTAATTTTGTAAACTTGGAAGGAAAGAAATGACGAATGAAGACCAGAACAGCATGAATGTACCGAATTGTGTGTTTGTGCTTTTCTTGGTGTTCAGTTCCTGTTTTTTCGCGCAGTCTTTCGTAATCACCGACATGCAACAGCTACCCAACCAGAAAATGTTGGTAGTTGTCAGGGCGCAATTCACGGCGAGAAAATTCTGGTAAGAGGGCTCATAGCCAATTATTTCTTTCGCCAATGGGCCAAACGAGGCTCCTATGCTCACATACTGCAAGAATAACGTGTAACACTTAATACAGGAATTGTATAGCCGCCAAAAATCGATGTACAAAACAAGAACGATTCAGCGTTCGTCATCGAAGAGAATGCTAGTTGAGCTCTCTGATGTAACTAAAGTCGAGTCCCACTGTATGACACGATGAAACAGCAACCTAGAGTATCGCAGTTTAATGTCGAAATTTTTAAATGTTTGTCTTCTTTTATAATCGGAGCCGCCGGAACCCGGCTTCAATGCCTTGTTTGTGCAGCGGGCAGACGCGAGGTTAATCTTGAATGATTGTAGGCGGGCTCATCTGCTTTTACAAAGTTCTCGGTTGCCATAGTTGCTTTCACTGCATTTTCTCGAAGCTCTTCGGCTTCTTTAAACTCAGTTCGACTCAGAGCAAGGGCGATTGTGACCTTGAACGCCACCAAGTGTAGCTACTATTATTGCTGCCGCTGCCGAGTTCTGCAATATTTTGTAAGCGGAAGTCAGCCGAAGAAACAGTTGGAATGCCACAAAACACTTCTTTTGTAGAGCACACTGTCCGCACACAACTCACTAGATCTAGCTCAGGTGCTGGACCGTCCGCTCGCCATGCCACCGACGATGGAGCCTGCCGCCCAGTCACCACTGATTCTCCAGCAGCCCTCGGACCCACCAGGATACCAAGGCCTACCGTACAAAGACGCTGGAGAGCGGTTGTACTTGCAGGACAGATCTTTGCTGCCTCTTCGGCTACGACGCTGCTACGATATCGCAACTCCGCAACAAAAATTACGACAGGCCAATGCTCTAGCCACAATAGCCGACGGAGCCGTGACCTGACACCAAGATTAACGTTCAATGCGAGGGAGCGAACAGCACAGAATAGGAAATGACTATCGACTACCAAATGTTCATTGCTTTGGTGGACACGAGAGCGGACTACTGTCGTCAGTAGTGCCATCAGTACATGGTTAACCGCTGAAGAGAAGAAGGTGAAAGTCGCTAGACGCACCCCGTCAGGGAAATGCACTGCAGGAGTAAAAAGTGATGGTCGATTTGCGTAGTTGACCAAATGCGAATTAGGTGCGCTGAAATTCGGTTTTCAGTTCGGTTTCACTGTTTAGATCCAGCCTCCACATATGGCAGTTGTTTGAATAGCGATAATGTGTTAATGTCCATATTGGTCATTTCCTCTTTTACGTTCATACATCCCTGAGAGTCGTCATGCCACTCCTGGTGCAATGCTGCAACGGTCAAGCAATGCGCACCATTGCTTCACCATGTCTGTGTTCTTTCAAGTACATTGCCAGCCTAGCCCAAGAAGTCTTTCTGTCCACACACACACACACGCACGTACACACACACAGACGAATTATATATATATATATATATATATATATATATATATATATATATATATATATATATATATATATATATATAGGAAATGAGGGACTCATTTTTGACAAACTTATGAAGGGAGCCAACAGTCACCGAAACCAAGGTGCATAGGAGAATGTTTAATTTTTTTTAATGTGTAATGCTAATTAGTGGGATAATAATACTTAAATTAATCTATCGCTTAAAGAAAATTACTTATAAAGCAGCAGAAAAAACAACCATGCCGCCGGTGGGGTTATTTATGTTTCTATGTGTAAGCGAACCCCGAGAGTGTTCACCAGCGCCACCCTCGTCCATATATATATATATATATATATTGTGAGCCTTCCGTGGATCATCTTCTTTCACTCGTACATACCATCGTCATCATGTCATCATTCCGCGGCGGCGCCTGTGGCACGCGCCTCGGGTTCGCCATTGGAATAAACCCCAGACACGGCAGCCGTCTCGTGATATATATATATATATATATATATATATATATATATATATATATATATATATATATATATATATATATATATATATATATATATATATATATATATATATATATATATATATATGCCTGGCCAGGTGAGCAGCCTTCCAGAAAAAAAGATTTCAGAAAAACAGACATAGACCGACCGACAAAAAACGACTAAATGCCGGGAATGCCCACGTAAGCGCTAGCGCACTAATAACACAGAACTCGCCCTATGACTTTCGTAATGCTACGATAGCGGTCTCGCGATGTGATTTTAGGTCTTGCTCGGCGCATAACGTTTTGTCCTAATGAGGCTGCTTCTCTTTTGTAGGCAGATCTCGACTCAGCACCTAGCGATCATCGATCCCCAGTCCGAGTTTGTCCTGCTCTCGAGAGGCCGCGCACTGCGACTGAACTTGGTAGTGAAGAAAAAGAAAAAAAGGAGCACTAAATCACCGCCTTAAGGGCATGACGCAATAGAGTTAATGGGCGAATGCCCCTTTAGGCGAACTTGATCATGATGGCCTTTACATTCACTGCTCGCTGGGAGTCATCGGTCCACTTCTGGGGCAGTGTTGCAGCGGTTAAGCGATGCGCCATGGCTGTTTCAAACACAACCACCGGTGGGGCTTGTGAGAGCCATGTTTCTCTTCCCTAGCAACCTCTCACGACTAATCATTAAATCTAGCTGTGGCGACGTTCAGCGTGTTCACAGTACGGTCGGAAGGTTGTCAGCGGTCATGGTGGCCAGGTTCTGACGACGTCACAAGGTCAGGTGACCTGCGCGGCAATAGGACTACCGGTTTTTCTGGGGATTTTCCACTCACACCACCGCCGGCATTGAGGGCATGCTTGATGCCCTCCATGACGTGGAGTTTCTGTGGGAGCGCCAGCAAGTCTATGTTAAATAGCATAAGGAATAATACAGAACTTTGTGAACTCCCACCGTGTACCATGCTTATGGGTTTTGGTTTGGTCTTGCCTGCTTTGAGATTGACCATGCGCTTGGCCAGTAAGTCTTTTGCAGATCTGTACGTCCTTTCACCGCAATTCGTGTTCTCTAGGTAGTTTAGTTTTAAATGAGATCCTCTAGCTGACGCTTTCATCCTCTTCATCGCTAATGCCTTCCCCTCCGTCGTCGCAATATTTATTTCTGAATAGAGCAATACCGGAGCATGCAGCCTCTCAAGTATACTCAGTCGCAATAGGAAAAAACAAAACAAAAGTAAAATAAAGCCATTAAAAAAATTTTGTACAGGGCTACACTTATCTGAAAAATTTAAAGAAAAGATACTATAATTTTGTGCACCCGCCGCCAACTCATTTATCTGCGTAGCTTTCTGCGGCTAAACAAAGCTAGGTGAAAATTTCGTCTTTGCAGGCCCATGACTTCCCTTCCTTTCAGGGCTTCAATAAAATCTTCAGAAACCATTACATAAAGAGAAGAGAGAGGGTTGCTGTGTTCATTTCTATTTCTCGTTCCATCTACGTCATTCCAATGAGGTTAACGAAATTAGGTGTGTGGGCCATGCCTGAAAGGCAGAATATAAAACGAAACAAAACAGTGGTACAGCATTAGGATGGTTGGTTTGGTCTTAGAGAATTTAATGTCCCAAAGTGACTCAGCCTATGAGGAACGCCACAATGAAGGGCTCGGGATAATTTATACCGCATGGGATTGTTTGATGCGCACTGACATCGCACAGTACACGAGACTCCAGCATTTCGCCTTCATCGAAGTGCGGCCGCACGACCGCGACCAAACGCGCTTTTTCAGGTCAGTATACCAATCATCATAACCGCTGAGAAACCGCGGTGGCTCGTAGAACACTAAGAAAAATTCAAAACTAAACTTAGTGCAGCAAGTAACAGTAGGCATGCGTGTACAAAGAACAATAGACTGAGATGCGTAGCTTACGATAGCGAGATAAATTACCAGTAATGTGTGATAGAATGAAAGGGAAGTTGGGGAAAAATTTCTCTCTGAACGTTCAGCGAGAGGAAATACGAAGGAAAAATGAAGTACTCAAGCAAAATGGTCTCTATGGCAGCGAGCACTTCGAAACAAAGATTAATGATTCGTGGCACGAATGGCTTCGAAATTCGATTTCTTCTCAGGCGACTTCCCCCCCCCCCCCCCCCCCCCGGCTGCCGTCCCTGTCGCTGCCGTCCTTCGGTTCGGAGAGAATGGAACGGCATTTCAGCAACTTACCAGTGGCTTTCAGGCGCAAGAACATGAGGTGGCCTGCGCCGATTACTTTTCCCGACCCTGCGTAGATGCCACGCTTTGATCGGGGGGCATAAGCTGCTTTTCGAACTCAGAAATAAGCAGACAGGTTTGAATGAGCGGTGATTTTCTGCTCCATTACTACTCAGAAGGAATAAATGGGCACGCAGGCGGTTGTGATGGCGGATAATCTAATTAAAACAGAGGTGCGAATATACGCAAAGTCAACAGCTGCGTTCGTGGGCCTACTTAAACATTTTTTTTCTGAGTGTAACATGTTGCTGTCGAGGCAGCTTTGATGGGTCATGCGTCGTGCGTCAAGTAAATGTCGGCTATGTTTCGAAGGATACAAACACAAAATTTATAAAGCAAACAAGTGATGCGATTCGTTTATCGGCATAAAGAGATATCTTTCACCGAGTTTAAGTCGCAAAAGTTGTGGGGTTTGACATGGGCAGAAATAGTTTCTCCCCGCTTACTCGCGGCTGACACGGTTCAAAGCCGCCCTGACCCCACCCCGTGATCGCGTACGCTACCGAGCGCACGCCAACCACGGCGGGCCTTGCTCTGAGGGAACAAAGGAACGACACATTGGCTGACACAAAACGACATTTATTGCTACAGTGGTTAGGCGCTCGACTACTGATCCGGAGTTCCCGGGTTCGAACCCGACCGCGGCGGCTGCGTTTTTATGGAGGAAAAACGCTAAGGCGCCCGTGTGCTGTGCGATGTCAGTGCACGTAAAAGATCCCCAGGTGGTCGAAATTATTCCGGAGCCCTCCACTACGGCACCTATTCTTCCTTTCTTCTGTCACTCCCTCCTTTATCCCTTCCCTTACGGCACGGTTCAGGTGTCCAAAGATATATGAGACAGATACTGCGCCATTTCCTTTCCCCCAAAAAAACCAATTATTATTATTATTATTGCTACAGCAACAATAACGCCAGCTTGCAACAAGGTACGCTAATGAATCAAGGTCGTCCGACTCGCCAGCAAGGTTCCGAGCGAATGTTCGCCCGCGCTGGGCAAGGGATACATACTCCGAAGGCCGGACGGGACGATATACGGGAGCGAGTCACCCCGTTGCTTCCTCGCCCCGCCGGCGAAGAGCGGAGCCACGAGCGACACGTCCGTTCGCGCCGACGATCCCAGCTGAAGCGCCTCATGCCTGCTCTCCCGCGCGCGGGCTTCGAGCAGTCTCACACGCAGCGACGCTGGCGCCCTCCCTTGCCAGTCAATGTAACTGACAAGGGAATGCGTTCCTCCTCGAGGTAAGGCTTCTGCTGCAGGATGCCCCGCGGGAAAGCAAGCACAGGGGCTGCAGGACAGGTCCCCACAGAGTTCAATGGAACATAATTTAATATGATCTCGTATTTTACCCGAAAAGCTGTTCAGCGATTCCACCCACATAGACAGACGTCGAAGGGGACTTGCCCCGCTTATTGTGACGTCAATGAACCCTGTGGTTGATCTCGGGAAGAAGCAGCGCTTACCGGCGACGCAAATGTCATAAGCACTGTGATAGTTCAGGTTGGCCGGTCGACCGTGACGTCCAGGTGTACTTCAGCTCTGGCGCCGACCGAGGCGGAAAGTCTCTACATTAGCATTTAATTACTAACGCTGCTCACTGTTGCTTTGAGCTTATTTTCAAAACAGCTAGGCATGTAGACCTATTTCAGGACAGAAAAACGGACGGCAAAAATTTTTTTGTCCGCACCCCTTTAAGGCATAGCCTCAAAGCTAAGGATGACTTCGGAAAGACCTCTAGAAAATGCAGCCGAGCTCATATGGCAAAGCATCGGCATCAGGGGAGGTTCATATTCAATCCACGCTGTTTGACACCAGCATGCAGCATTTTCCAAATACAATTATCTGAAATATTGGAAGCTCATGCGAGGGCTAATTGTTGCCATTTGCAAGCCACAAAGATTGTCTTTCTCGATTAATGTGACGCCTTCATCATGTGTACTTGGCGCCCAATCTCCCTGGATATCCGTGATCAATAACTGGGATAGTCTAGTCGGCTTCCTTCTTTGTTCTCACCTCTTCCTCTGGCGCCCTCACTCCTGTTTTGTTGACAGCAAACTCACACCAACCAATAATTTGTTTTTCCCAACGTTTCGGGACCAGCCAACCACCAACAGTGACCAACAGGGGTGACTAAAATGTGTGCCAGCAGTAGCAGGGGGCTGCTATCGCTCTCCCTTTGTAAGCACGTGGCGCAGTCCACTAACGTACGCGGATGGGACGTACCTTGAGTCCTATTCATCTCCAGCTTTGTGAGCCGGATGCTCCATCACTCGACATGTCGCCTCTTGAACAGATTTGGCTGCACGGCCAAGAAGCTCACCTCCACGAAGGCTAATCCGTTGTCGGCGCGTTCGTAGAGTTCGGCGAAATATTTTGAGCACGTGTTTTATTTTGCGCTCATTGGCGTTTGTGCATATGCCATAATGAATAACGTTGCGGGCGACTGCAGTAGCGTCTAAAAAATTAGAGTTTTAGAGCCGTTAAACCGAGTATGACGTGCGAAAGCATTTCGTTTCGTATTTGCTTGACTATTGCCTAAACATTGTCTTACACTGTCCTCCAAGAAAATTTCAGATAAACTTTCGTGCCGTATGACCTTCCCCTAGCCACACCGTATCCAAGTCATGTCATCTCAATTGTCAAGGGTCAAAGATCGAGGCTTGAGAGACTCTGCGGCTTTTATTAGGATTGCTAGTGAAATGAGACCAGAACGCTATCTCTTTGCCTCTGAAGTTTTATCATTTTTCTCATAATTGGTGAGGCGCCGCTCTCTCTTCGTGACAGCGATGGAGGTGGGGGACGTCAGGCCTCCTCTGGAATTCGGTGGGTGGGCGGCAGCCGCCCAGAGGAAGCGCTTCTACCAATCGAGCGAGGCAAGCAGCCAGGCCACCGTGCTGTACTCAGCTACAAGCGAGGACTCATCGGCGGACAACGGGTTCGTCCCAGTGATGAGCAAGAAAGCCAAGAGAAGACTGCGTAAGAGTGAGTAATCGTTCTCATCAAGTACATCTACCGTCATCACGACGCGTGGTGGACCGGCGCATACAGTCCTGTTTACGCCTGAAACGCCCACCGACAACCTCAACCTGCTGAACAGACAAGCTACGCCGGTGTTTCTCGAGGCTCGCGTCCTGGCCGAGGGTGATCAAGGACGTCAGGATCAACAGCCGAATGAATCTCCTTGCCATCGATGTAACGGAGCGGAGTGCCTTGGAAAGTCTAGCCACCATCAAGAAGATCGGAGACATCCCCGTCCGCTCTCTTGTACTTGAAAACAATGGTACAACCACTGGCGCCTATACGACATCGATGCGAACATCTCTGACTCCGACCTGCCGATACTCATTAAACCAGTGACAAACAGCATAGAAATAACCAAGGTTCAGCGGCTCGGCAAGTCAAGGTGCGTCAAGCTCACTTTTAAGGGCGACTGTATTCCATCGCACGTGAAGGTTGGCCAATTTCGACATGCAGTTCGCCCATTCGTCCCGAAGCCAGTGTCGGAAGTGCATGAAAACTGGGCATGTAAGTGGTATTTGTAACAACACCATAGCGTGTCCGTGCTGCTCTGAACCACATAGCGGTGACAGTTGCTGCGCTACTACTGTCTTTAAGTGCGCCAACTGCCGTGGCCCTCATGACGGTTCTTCGAAAGTTTGTCCCTGTCTGAAGAAAAAACTGGAGGTGTTCAAGCAAATTGTGCGAGAGCATTCAACGCACAGAGAGGCGGCAGCTACGGTGCGTCGGCGTCTTCTCGTCGCCGCCGGTCTACTAGACAAAAGGCTGACAGCGGCAGGGAAGCCCCCATCGCTCCTGCTACTTGTCCTCCCCCACCACCGTGTAATGTAAGCCCGGTGACCGGTGAAGCCGGAACGAGTTCTTCAGAGGTGACATGGTCACTATTGCCGCAGCCTCGCTCGACCTTGGTGTCTGAGCAGGCATTACGCCCCCAATGTCCCACGCCTACAGCTGAGCGAGCCCAAGGCAGAGATCCAGCCCCAGGTGAGGAAGTGCAGGTGTTCGCCCTCTTGAGGTCCCTTATGAACGCCATGCGTGTGATGCTGTCTAGCTTTCACTCGCCAGCAGCACAGAATGCATTGCAGGTACTGGACGCGCTAAATCCAGTCCTTGCAGCTTTACAGTAGCAGACACAGTGGCTCTCCCAGCATTACCATTTGAAAGCCAAGTCGGAGAAGCATCCATTTTTCAGTGGAATGCCCGTTGACTCAATTCCCGATTTCAGACATTCGCGAATACGTCTTTAAACACACATTTCCAATCCTTGTGATTTGTGAGCCCAATTTACAAAATCCCATCCGAATTTCTGGCTATGAAGCGTTTGCATCCTGCACGCACAGGGGAAGTACCAAGGTGATCCCCTACATTCGAAGGGAACTTACTTATGTGCACCATACGGTTCCCCCTCACAACCAGAACCAGTACGTGTGTTTAACGGTGAAAAGGCGCACCCTGACGTTTTCGCTTGTGCGCGCGTACTTATCTCCAATAACAAGGTTTGACGCCGGCACACTGAGGGACTTGTTGGCTGTAACACCTGGGTCTTGGATCGTCACTGGTTACTTCAATGCGCATCACGCCATGCGGGGAGGCATTTGGATGAATTCGAAGGGAAGAAGTCTTATCTGTTTCGCCTCTGACCACGACCTACAATGCCTTAACGACGGTTCTCCAACGTACATTCGCGGACTGTCTTACAGAAGTTGTCTGGACTTGGAGTTTGTGTCTAGGTGCCTAGCGAGACGCGTCCTTTGGTTTGCCGACGTAGAAATGCATGGAAGTGACCACATCCCCACATATATCAATGTTCCTGGTCTCGCTGGATGCAGATCTGCCAAACGGTTGCAACGAATAGACTGGTCTATGTTAAAAACCTTTATGGAAGAAGCCTGCAGAGAAGACATTACAAAGGCATTAAAGAGCGCATCAAGGAGGCTATGGAACACGCGAGATGCTTCTTCACTCTGATGCCAAAGTTCACAGACTTCGATGTGGAGCTGCAGCACCTCCGATTACTTCGACGAAGAGCAGAGAGAAGATACAAGCGCACAAAGTCGCTGCATGACTTAAGGGATGCAAGGCGCACACAGAAGAAAATCCAGCGCAAAATTAAAATCTTGCGGGCTGACCGTTGGAAGGCATTCTGTGAATCACTGGATCCTCTAAAGCCTCTCTCACGCATCTGGAGTGTGGTGCGTGGTTTGCGAACATCTCCTCAGCAGCTCCAACCAATCAAGTCTCTCGTACTTCACCAAGGTCGTAGCGAAGCGGAGATTGGTGAAGGTTTTTGCGCAAGAATAGCAGGTCCCAGGAACTAATCTACAACTCTGAATTGTTGCGAAATGCCTAGATCTAGGGATTTGCGAATGGACATTCTCTTCTTTATGGAAGAACTAGACGCCGCCATGGCCGGTTGAAGACGGTATTCATCGCCAGGGCCCAATGGAGTAACGTACTCTGCACTTGCAAACCTTGGCCAAAAGGCTCGACGTGTTCTTTTAGACCACTTCAACTGATTATGGTGTGCGGGTACAGTTCCGGACGGGTGGAAATCAAGTCGTCTGGTTCTAGTCCTTAAACCTAAAAAATTGCCGCTTAACCTAGCATCGCACCGTCCAATCGCATTGGCCAGTTGCGTGGGCAAACTCATGGAAAGGATGGTACTTACGCGAATTGAGTGGTATCTAGGGCGCAATCAAATATACCCAGATGTAATGTCCGGATTTCGGCGGGGACGTTCGTCTATTGTAGCGTGATTGACCTGGTGTCATCAGTCCAACATCAGAAGCATCTGAAACGCTTTACCGCGGCGTTGTTTCTGGATATTAAAGGGGCGTATGATAACGTCACTCATCAAGCTATTTTGGACTCTCTGGGAGCTGCAGAACTTGGTGGTCGCATGTTCTGCTGGATACACAGTTATCTATTGAACCCATCACTATTTATACAGACTGAAGATGGACCAACATCTTCATATTACACTTCCCGTGGGGTCCCACAGGGTGGAGTATTTAGCCCAACGCTTTTCAATCTTGCGCTGGTCAGCCTTGTCGATGTACTACCACAGACGGCGAGAGTCTGTCTATGCATACGATATTTGTATCTGGGCATCAGTAGTTACGCGACCACAAATTCGAGCAAGGCTTCAAAAGGCGGCAAGCATTCTTGCGGCCTACCTCCGCCTGCAAGGCCTGGAGATTTATACTAAAAAATGATCCGTTGTTGCCTTTACAATCAAGCGCATGTCCCATTACCCCGTACGCATAAGTGGGTTAACAATATTCTACGAAAGAAGCCATCGCTTCCTTGGAGTAATCATCCATCGTAATCTAACATGGAGCCTACATGCCTCGTACATGAAAAGGCGACTGACATCGATCGTTCACGTTCTCTCCTTTCTCGGAGGGAAGTCGTGGGGAGCATCAGTGCAGTCGATGCTCCCGCTGTACACTGCACTATTCATGGGATTCCTTCAGTACGGTATCCCTGCACTAGGAAACTTGAGGAAAACGAACATACGGTGTCTGCAAAGTGTTCAGGCTCAAGCTCTGCGGACGTGCCTAGGACTGCCAAAATGCGCGTCTACAGCCGCAACAATACTCATCGCTCAGGAGAATCCAGTGACTGCCTAAGTCACAATCGAAGCCTTGAGAGCGCATATTCGTAACTTCTCTCGGATTCCCGCACACCATGCTGCCAGTCTTCCTGCTAACCGGCTGAGTACATCGTTTGCGAAAATTATTGATGCCCATCGCGACTAACTACCAACCCAATTTACGCCAGCTTCTAGACCGTCTTGTCTATTATGGAGTCTGCACCAACCTCGTGGGCTTCTGTCCACAACGGGCATCAAAAGAAGGCTTATTTATCACCGACAGCACAAAGACCGACCACTCTAGAATATTTGCGAGAGAGACACGGACACCAACTGCACGCATACACCGATGGCTCAGTGACCCCTTCCAGTTCCTCGGGCTCCGTAGTCATCCCCGTAAGGACCATAGCTAAAAAAGTGATAACATCACACCGGACTTCATCGATTGGTGCAGAACTTACTGCTATTCGTGTCGCCATAGAGCATATTAGTGAAGAAGAAACACCCCAGCAATGGTCTGTTTTCACTGATTCAAAGGCAGCCCTCCAAGCGTTACAATATGCTCTTCGTCATGGGTCTCATGAACAACTTGTCGCGGAAATCCTTGAGCTCCACCACACAGCCATCAACAAAGGGCACGATACTGTTTACCAATGGCTGCCAGGACACAGCAGCATCGCAGGCAACCACCGCGCGGACGAGGCCGCGCGAACTGCTCACCATGAGGGCGATTGTGTGTCCATCTCTATCTCGACAGTCGACGCAGCGGGCAGGCTTAGACCACTGTCGCGGGACATCACCCTTGCCGCGTGAAATTCAGGCCAATTTTAAAAACCTTGGACCCAGATCTGAAGCTTCGGCTTCCATCCGGCCTACCTAGGCGTGAAGCAACTTTGTTGTGTCGCCTGTGGCTTGGTGTAGCTTTCACCAAGCACTACTCCTTCTTAATAGGTATGGCTGACAGCCCTGCGTGTGCTATCTGCGGGTGTGATGAGACTATTGCCCACATTATTTTTGAATGCCCTGCCTACAGCGCCGAAAGACAGTCTCTCTGCCGTGCTCTGGAGCATCTAGACCTGCGCCCACTGACGGAAACGAAGATTCTCGGCCACTGGCGCCGCGGTCGTCGGAGGGGGTGAAAAACATAAGGCTACTGGCTGCCGATGACGCCTGGCTGGCTTCATTCGCTATCGCTCCAACGGCAGTAATGATTCTGGTAGTAACGGCAGGACACATCGGCTGCTCTCGCCGTCTTGTCTCGTGCTGGAAGCAGCGCCTGTAATTAAAACCTCGTCACTGTGGGCTGTGATGCAGGAAGGGCACCAACGTGTACGGGTTACCTCGTCAATGATTTAGCGGCTGCATTTCCTTCTTGACTGTTGCATTCTGTTATGAGACAGTTCCAGCCTGCAGCAGGAGCTTGCAGGGTTTCAAACTTAGAAAATGCTGCAAGTGGGCTTAACTGCGTTGAAGGTGTGACAACACTAACACGAATGCAGTAACTCCTGGCGACGTGACTCTTGCTCGATACAGCATAGCCACCCTGCCGACAGCTTGCTGCTTTGTTGAGCACGTCCTCTAGAACAGGCAGCCTTTCTTTCTTTCTTTTGGATCCTCCTTACGTGTGTGCGTAGGGATTTTTCTGCCATGTGTGCAGAAGCAATACTCTACAGGGGAGCTTTGCTGCCCTGTAAAGTTTGTTTTTCTGGGCATATTGTAAGAGTCTTTAAGATTATAGTTGGTTAGCCTTTAACAGTGCATACGTTTTGAATAGCGTACCTGTCGGTAAATATTGCGGATATTGTCAACATCACCAATAACGTATTGTCAATAGCATCACCAGAAACAAATGCTAGGTGCTCTCTGTAATTGTACCAGTTGACGACATGGCACATTCTAGAATGACGCATAAGAAAATCAGCAGCAAACACCAAACTCAGGTAGTGGTCACTTCCCATGCGGTCAGGCGCTGTTGACCACTCCACCCGGACGTCAGGTGAATGCAAGGTCAGGTCTGCAGCTGTGGCTGAAGGTGGAGGTCGGAAGAAAGTGGGGCTTCCGTCATTGGCAACACACGGTTCCAAGCTGTCAAAGATGTCTACGAGTTTGCGTCCGCGGGAATCAGTGTTTCGGTCACCCCGGACGGAGTGATGGGAGTTGAAACCACCGTAGATAATTTGAGGAGCGGGGCAGCGGTCACAAGGCGGCTGTAGAAACAAATCAATGCTGCCATGTTTCAGGGAGAGACGTACACGAATGCAAGAGAAAGCGTTAGAAAGCCGAACTGTAGCCTTACAGGCGCTACCTCAATGTCATCCCTGCAAAGATCAGTGACGTTGAAAAGAAAATGTGGAGTCTCCCGGCGTATGTAAGGCGCGGCACTTCCTGCAGGAAAAGACTTTATGCGGCAATTCTTATGGACGACATATCCAGTTCAGCTTCCGAGAGAGTCAATACTGCAACACTTGTTTCTTTGGAAAATAGTTTGTTCAGCTAATTGACTTAGAATGCCAACGCTGTTCCACTGCATTATCCATTGCATTACAAACGGCACTTTTAGGTGTTTTTTGTTCCGTGAGGCTGGACACTAGCCATTACATGAAGGCGGTAATCAAGCACTCAAAACACAACACCAGCTACAGGAAGCTGTATGAAGGCAGAGAACTCGTCACTTCCGGCGCAGGCTTCTAAGTCAGCTGTGTTTTGGGCCCAGTATTGAAGGACATTCGACGGTGTAGGGCGCTCACGTGGAAGGAGCAGGCACCAAAACTCACTCAGTGATCACCACCGCAGTTGGCACAAGCAGAATCTGCTTTGCAGGCTTTAAAGTCGTGGGCGCCACTGCACCGCTTGCGGCGTTGATCCTTGGTGAAACCTTTGGCCTTATGCCCAAATCGTTGGCATCTAGAACACCGGGGAGGAGTTTCAGTGAACTCGGTGACTGCATGCTCTGTGAATTCTTTTGTGAATGTCAGCACAACAGAGTTGGTAGGTTTCATTGCCCATATCTCTCCTTGAGACTCCACACGACGCACCAGTCGTCTCACGTGCAGAACACCTTCGGGTTTTAGGTAATCAAGAAGGTCGCTTTCTGAATACCACTTTGGTGTCACTCATAATACCAGAGGTTTTCTTCATGTAGGAATGGGGCAAGTGGACTCTTACGCCACCAATCTGAGACCACTTCCGGAGTATGTCGACCTGTTCTCCTGTTGAAATATGCAAATGAATAGCCCCTTGCGTGGTGGATTGGCTGCGAATCGGAGCTGATCCGGAGCTGATGGGTGGATGCCAATGAGCAGTTACTCCCTTGTTACAAATTTACTTCACCTTGGGGGATTCCCCTAAAACATTTGACCGATCCTAGCAGAGACTGAATTTGAATTTGAAGCCCTTGTTATCTACGTCGACCATATCGGCCACTAACTGGTCACAGTCAACAATCGCTGATTCGTCCTCATTGAAAGATGATGACTCGCTGCACTGGTAGTCGGCTCCGTGGTATGGCCACTCCACGCCCTTTGATGACATGGCCACCTCCTCCACGCTGGTCTCCTTCGGTAGGTGCAGTCTCTTTCGAAATGTCTGCGCTTAATTAAGCAGCTGCACCCTTCCGATAGGGACAGCACCGCCTTGAAGATGCGGCAGTCTTCGAAGAAATAATATTAGGTAAAGCAACAGAGCTAAGACGACAACAGATCGAACAAATCTTGTTGCGAACACGCCAGCGCATGGCCGTGCTCATTGGAGGGCTACTGCGTCCGACACAGCCCCGCATCGAAGCGAAGAGGCAGATGACGTGAAGCACAACGCCCCGGTCAATCTACTCCTGCGCCACTTTGCCGCGATGAGCCGCTGCGTCGCAAGTAGTGGCCCTTTAAAGAATGCGGCCAAGCGCTCGCATGTTCGCACTATGTGTGGACGACACTGTTTATTAGAATGCCACGAGAATGCCAAACAAGTTCTGCGATGGAGATGATGTTCCGTGTGAAGAAGGAATACAGCAATGATGTGAATAAAACTGACTATTACAATGGCTTAATACTGCATCTTTTTCATTGGCCTCAGGCATACGTGGTTCCCCCGAAAGTGTATAGTAACTCATACGCTACTCTACACTACTGCACATAATGTTTATTCTTAAAATGAGTTTTATAACGCAAAAGCAACTAAGGCTACGATTCGTCTACATAATTCATAGTGAATAATACTGTGCTTTTAAAAAGGAATAATATTGTAGTATTAAAAAGCAAGGAATACGCTTCAATAGGTATTCTTAAACTACAGACCAACACCCTGTTTACAAACAAACCATTGGCTTCTGGCAGGAAGTTCCCACTCGGGGTTAGAAGTAGACATAGCGCCCATAGGAAAACACGAAAGTAAAAGTTTTCAAACCAGTTTTCTGATTTCGCAGTGCACCTGTGATGTCGTCCCTTCGTGCAGAACGACCAGATTCATCGTTGGAGAGGCCCCGAAAGTATGTAACGTCATTTAGAAGGCGATGTATATTAAAAAGACCTCCGCGTGAGAGTGACTACCGGCTGCGGGCACGGAACGGGAGCGCGGCCCATAGAAACGCATGTAAGCAAAGCTATCAGCAATACCTCTCTCGTTTCACAATGTACTCATGGAGGCGGCTGCTTGTTAGAAGTTGCCGAATGCTTTGAAGAAGAGTGGGACTAAGTATACTACGTCAGTTCGTATAAATATTTGTAAACCATCGCGATAAATGCGTCTTGTGAGGCCAGACGTACCCCAAAAAGCCGCACTCTCCTGTGGGTGTTTTCCGGAGCGGGGCAAGCTTCTCGAATAGTTCGACATGCTGCCTCGTCGGCCAGTTTCCTCGCATGTGCTTAAGCTCAAACTAGACATCCAAGATAGGTTTACATGGAAGATAGTCCTCAAACAGCATGATAAACGAATCGCGCACTGTAGCAGACGACTAACATCCTGTTTTTATACGTAGGCGGCGCTGGCGGACACCGGAGCAGCGAAGACGGCCGCTGGCATCGCCTGCGGCGCCGTCTGTTACAGCGCGTGGTTCTCTTTCGTGCGCTTGCCATGACGTGTAAAAACTGCTTTTGAAGCGAAAAGCTTCACTACGCTAGTCAACACCGCGCTTCGCGCGAGCCGGCGTATGTCGGAGCACGAGTGACGTCACGCACAGCGCAGGTGGCCGCCACCGACTCCGTCGCCTGACCTTTCACCGCTGCCGCGCGTGACGTCACGCGCGGCGCAGGTGGCCACTGCCGCGCGCTATGCGTAATCGCTTGACGTTCGCCGCAAGCGCGTGTTTATCGCGGAGGCCGACTATATAACCGCTTGCCAGAGAATAGGCGTGTGCATTCAACATGGAAGGAGAAGAAAGTGATACTACCGACACCGAAGTGCTGTTACGGAAGTTGGCTGAAAAGTAGAACTTTTTGCTGGGCTAGTTGGTGCATGTTACTAAGAAAAGAAGCACCAACAGAGACAATACGTAAGAAGTGACACGGACAAGCGCTTACTGCAAATTTTTGCCTTCGGGATGTTCACAGGTAAATTCCAATCCATGGCTTTGCTGTCTAAAAACTTCTGAAATATCATTCATGGTGTGGAACTATAGGCAGCGTTTTCTCGGTCGATGTTAAGGATCTTTTTTATTCTATTCCCCACAAAGAATTATTCCTAGCCGTTCAGCCTTGTATCGAGAAAAAAGGTGCGGTGTCATTTCAAAATGCAGTGGGAATGTCAATAGACAGTTTTCTAACGTTGTTGGAATTCTACCTAAGTGCCACGGTGGTCGAATTTGAAAATCGGGTCTACATTAAAAAGAAAGGTATTTGCATAGGTTCTTGTGTGGCGCCTATTTTCAGTAACATTTTTCTCTCAGCCGTTGATGAAGTTTTGGACACTGTTCTGGACAAAGGGAAAGTTCTGAAGGTATTTAGGTATGTCGATGATTTTCTAGTCGTCTTAAACAAACAGGACCCATCGACATACCCTGACACCATGAATGATATTCTAGAAGTATTTAGACAGGAAAGCCATGGATTGGAATTTACCTGTGAACATTCCGAAGGCAAAAAGTTGCAGTAAGCGCTTGTCCGTGTCACTTCTTACGTATTGTCTCTGTTGGCGCTTCTTTTCTTGGCTGAAAAGGAGCGAAGAAATGAAAGGCTGAGCTCAACGAGCGTCCAAGACACCTGAACAACGAGAAGAACGTTTCGCTAAACGACGCAGCAAAGCCGAGTCTGAAACTCCAGAAGTACGACAGGCACGTATCGCTAAACGGCGTGAAAAGGAAGCTGAACAGCGACGTTCGGCCATGTCAGCTGAGAGTAGCCAAGATGGTGAAAGTTCGGGAATTGCTGAGCAGTTGTGAAGGAAGAATGAAAGGCCGTAAGCATAACCATAGGCTAAATCAGAAAGCATAACCTTAAGCTAAGCCATAAGCATCACCGAACCGTTTTTGTTCGAGATATCCAGGCTTAACCTTAGCTAAGCCCCATCCAATTTTTTCAGGTAATGCTCTCTGGGCTGTCTAGTTCGAATGCTTGTATTAGTGAGCAAATGCAACGCACGAGGCAGCATGTCGGACAACGGAAAACTGCGCTACTTTGGGAAACATCCAGCGGATAGAAGGCCTTTTGGGGTACGTCTTGCTTCACAACGGATTTATCATGGCGTTTTACAAATATGGCTTCGAAACCATGAAGTGTATTTTGACCCACTCTTTTTGAAAGCACTTGCCACCTGTTAACAAGCAGCCGCAACCACGAGTACTCTGTGAATCGAGAAAATTATTTCTTAAAGTTTTGCTTACATTTGTTTCATGGGCCACGTTCCTGTTTTGTACGCTGAGCAGAGGGTCCCTACCGTCCGTACGCGTTTTAAACATACATCGCCTTCGAAATGAAGCTTCGTACTTTCAGAATGTGTTCAAGGATGAATTTCGTTGTTCTACACGAAGGGACGACATTGCAGAAGCACTGCGATATCAGAAAACTGCTTTGAATACTTTTGGTTACATGTATTCCTATGGAGGCTATGCCTACTTTTCACCCCCAAGTTTTCACCGATCATTTCAGCCGGCGAAAGCAGCGCCACCGCATCTTGCTTACGTCACAGATCAGTGTTGGTCTATAGGCAGTTTTATTTTTTATATGAGTTACATTCATGAAGCTTGAGATTAATTTCTAGATGCACAAACGTGAAGAGATATCTCCACTTAGATGGTCAGCAGTTCAGATGGAACATCAAGAAGTCACATATAGGGCTACTTTCATGGAGAACTTCACCCTAATTGTTGTCATTTAATAAACGAAATGTTAATTCCAGCTCAGTGGAATTTTTAACTTCAACTTTTCCTTTTTTGCGTCCATGTAGCCTCCTGCATCAATGGAAGTGTACCAGTTTCACTGCAGTCGTAAGTCCAGTTCGTTTGGCATGGCATGGCTTGGTATGGTATGGTATGGTATGGTATGGTATGGTATGGTATGGTATGGTATGGTATGGTATGGTATGGTATGGTATGGTATGGTATGGTAGCCGCACGCAGGAAATCAGAGATGCCGTAGTCGAGTGGTCCACATAATTTTCGACCACGAGGGAACGTTCCGTGCATCACTCTTTATTGCTCTTCTTTAAAGCATCCTTAAAAAGAATAATCAGTCCGCTGTGATGACAAAATTATGGGGTTTGCTTTGGGCTATATAACGTTTTGAAACGACGCAATAAATGCAACGAAAAGATTTGAGACTAATTTCATTGCACTTTTTGCGTGCTTTTTCTTTGTGTATTCTGTTTTTTTTTATATATACCTCGCAGCCACAGTAATTTTGTAATTTTTCTTTCGCGCCTGTAAGCCGCAAATTAAACGCCATCACTAATGGCGCTGTCGCCTGACAACTCGCAATTTGCTGGTCAGTCCTTGATCATTGATTAGCCACGCGTGCACACTTTGCCGACGCGGGGATGACCCCGAATGAGAAATGAGGCCAATGTGTACAAAGAAATATACACGCGCACTACCGAATGAAAGCTTAGCGGACCTAAAGCTGGTGGAGCAGCAAGGGAAAGGCGAAACTCGAATGCTGCAGCCAGGAAATTGTGCGGAGCGTAATTACAGCCACGATTTAGGATCATCGCCTAGTGGCGGGTAAATGTTAGACTGCGACCGCGTCTTGCATGGGTTGACGCCCCGGGAAAAACTCGTTCAAATCCCTGAAGGAGGCATCAGTGGCGGCGGCGGCGGCGCTTTATGCGAGCATAGACTAATGAGTGATGTCATTACGAGCAGCATCGATCCGCAGCTGTCCAAGACGGACCAAGGAAGCCAGCCAGTCGAGACTTCTCTGACCAGGCGCCAGCGAATCGCAAGTTTGGTTTGATGGGGTTTTACGTCCCTAGGTGACTGAGGCTATGAGGGACGCCTAATCGCATGTGGCAGTCTTCTTGCTGCTTTGCTTTTTCTTACTTTACAGTTTTTTATTCCACTTTATTGCTGTCATATTATTTGGGATTCTCTCCGCTGACTAAGATTCTTTCTTTGCTGCAATCTTTACTTTTTCTCATCAAATGTATCAATTGGCTGAGATGAACTTGAGACAACGAAATGTGTTGGTTGCGATGAGCTGGGTAGAACCAGCCATCCAAAAGGATTAAAACCCGCGCCCTCAACATATATGAATTGTGAAGAGGGTTGGCAGGAGCGACATCAACATCCAGAAAGTACGAATGCACGCCGTAAATATTGCGCAAGCAACGATGGACGCATGTGAGATGCTGCGAATATCAGCTGTAGGGCCCTACAGGTGGTCCTAGAAAGTGGACTGATATGGCGCAAGAAAGGGAAGAAACCATTAAAAACTTCGTTCCATGGATCAAACGAAGAAAGGCAGCAAAGGGTGCTACGACAAATACTGTACGTGCTCGACATAAAGGGTCAGCCTTCATAGCAGATGACAATGTATGTCACGAAGCCTCAATGACAACAAGGCATGGGCAGCATCGAAGATACATGTATCTCAATACCATCTTTCGATGCGTTTTGTGTATCTGTATCAGGTATCGCTTGACAATAATAAAAAGTATAGGAGTATCGAAATGTGCTGTACTATGATACAATGCTATATTTGTTAAAACAGGATGGTGGTTATAAAGGGTTGGATAGCGCGTAGCAGAAATGTTGCTTAAACTGGTTCTGCGCGTACCAGAAGCTGCTTCAAATTTGTGTTTGAGGTAGTTGGTTCATACGTCCTGTCTTCAGTGTTACTTGCGTTTCCGTGTCGTTTCTGCGCTGCCATCTTATGATTCCAGGAAGGCGGTTCCAGTCTAGCGAGGTCATTAGCTTGAATGGCTGAAGTCAAGCTTTTGTACGACATGAAAGCCTGCCTACTTCATGGCGATAAACTGTGCACAAGGAAATGCATGATGGCGGAAGAATTATTTAAGTAAACACGATGAGGGTGTAGAAGTAATGTGTTCTGAAATAAGGAAAGGCGAGACAGCTGGCGCGATGAGCTGCAGGAGTGGGTACATAATGAATATTATTTTGATGTTATACTAGTGTTGTGGTTATAATGAGTAAATGAAATCAGCATTTTTATGAAGACTTTCAATTGATTTAATGAGCATGACAGAGCCAGAATTCCAACCTGTGATAGGGTACTGAAGCTGAGTTGAGTATGCACAGTAGTTTTATCATAGTTGTGCGTAATTGATTAATTGATTAGTTACATTTTGTGTAATTTTATAATGAACTGAGTACTTTTTTCAGACAGTAACGTTTCGGGTAATTCAGTTGTTTTCTGTAATTCATTACCGCTAATTAATAATTACTTTGCAAAAAAGGCTACCCGGGCGAAGCATCCAAGACGACCTGATTGCGACAAATAGTTCGGCTACGCACGAAGGTGCGCATGGCTGCCTAGCATGTTGCGCTTTCCGCGGTATTCGTGTCTGGTGTAGCTGGCGCCATCTATGGATGCTTCTTGTAATAAGTCGTAACTTCCTAATTCGTTGCAATAAAAAAAGCTGCTTTTTCTTTGAACTGTTACAAACAACGCAAAGATGAAGTGAAGATTTTGACGGAAGCCTGTCTGGACTGGATAGAACATGAAGCAAAATAAAGGGCACAGACCAAAAGACAGATGAAATGACGTTTCGGCTTCCCTGCAGGAGCCTTGTTCACAAGCCTGCGCCCGTCTCGTAAGTATTCATTTTCACTGTCCACGTCATTTCATCTTTGTTTTGGTCGGTGCCTTTTATTTTTCGTCAAGCGCAAACATGACGTGGCCAATCAGAAGGAATACTTACAAGACGGGCGCTGACTACCAACTGATTCGTTTAGCTTCAAAAGTTCACATTTTATAGCCACTACCATTGCCCATGCCCAATATTTATCACATGATCAAGCGATAAACCTAGCTATATTTATCCGTGCAGTCACCGCTTACTAACATCACATGCCACAATTTTACACAGCAGAAAAAAAAAACAAAATCTATATGAAACCGGCTTTTGACCTGGAATAAACAACAACAAACGTGTGTTTATCACCCCAGAATCGTGTATCTATTAGCTAGGCTGCGTTCAAAAAGCAAAAGGAAAAAGGCAAACGCAAGAAATCAGTTATTACCATTCGTAGCAATGCAGTGTCAGAAATAGAAAAAGAAGCGATCCCAGTCAAAGGGTAATCAATACCTATGAAAATCCCTGAAAAGACAGCAGGAATCACCTTCCACAAAAGAAACAGCCTACGCGAGTCCGTCAAGAAATCGCAGTTCTTTATCAAGGAGTGAAACCGAGGGTGTGCTAACAAACTTCTCTCCCGCTATAGAAATAAAAAAAAGCTTGAATAATATCTCCCTGCAGTTTATCTTTGTCGTATGCAAGAAACTTAGTTTTGTTGAAGAGTGGTTTACAACCACAGCTGTTACAATGGTAGGCCAAGAAACCGCCGGATTTATTTTTTACATTCAAGTTCTGTTCTCAGGCCTTATCTTCGTAGTAACTTCCCGTTTGTGCATTCTAAACACCATTGCAGGTGCGGCGGTTCTTATCGATAGGTTTGCTCCTGCATTTTGTGCATTTGGTGACGTGCTTGTCAGAGCATGATTTGTGCTTTCGATCACCAAGCATTGCGTAGACATCGCTAAGCTTTTACGGGGCAGTGAACACCACGTTGATGCAATAACTCTTTGCCATCTTCTTAATATTGCGCGACAGCCCGTGGAAATACTGAATAACCTGGCTGTTCGCTTCGTGCTTCGCTTTTCTGTCAGTGTTGTTTTGGAAAGCAGGCTTTAGCTAATGCTGGAAATAAGTGCACTTTGATAACCAGCACCAATTAGGCGAGCCACTTGGTCATCGAAGTCAAAGCTTCGATGATCAGGTGAAAATGAAGAAAAGTAACGCAATAGTAATCGATGACTGTTCTGTAACTATTCAGTTACTTTTCTGGAGCTGCAATTGGCCGTAACCAGTTTAATTGTAATTCTAATCGGTCACATATTTTTTGTAACTTGAACAAGACTGGGTCCCATCATCCCACGACGAGCATTGCAAAGTTTCAGTGCTATTGCTGCGCAAGATTTGTAAGTTCTGTTTTGAAAGCAAAACCGGATTGCTGACACGCCTGCTACAGCTTCTTAAATCTCATCACCTTTTATTATCTCGCTTCCTAGTTGCGGCTGCCACCTGCGCAACACTGCGTTGTCTCCAAGGGCGGGAGTGCAATTGCTGCATATTCGAATGTGATCAATCATTTTGCTGCACGATTTGTTTTCAACGTCTTTTGCGTGCTCCCTTAGCCTCTCATTAAGACGCCTCCCAGTCTGGAAAATATACTGCTTACCACAGGCCAGCGCTGTTGATGGCCCTTCCGTTGCTGACGTTTTCCTGCGCTACAAATCAATTCCAGTAATGTCCCACTAGCCTGCAAAACAATCTAGCAACTTTGGGGGACAGGTTGCTCGTCGGCGAAATGTTGTAGATGCCCCACCTCTACAACCTGCGGCCACGCGATTCCACGAAGCTCCAACACTCACAACCCTGACCCCCAGCAGCGGCAACCGGCGATATGAACATTTCAATCGACGGCACATACGTAACAGTGCTCGTGGACACCGGTGCCGAGTACTGTGTTCTCAGAAGCCCATTTGCCGCAACTGTGAAAAAGGTGGCTATGCCTTCGAAGGGCCGGCAGTCGTATTGCCGGAGGTCATACATAGTGGCTAGCGCACAAGGCGTCTTCTTTGTGCGCTAGCCACTATGTCGGATTCTTGCAATCATCTAGCCCAATTAAGAGCCTTGCCTGCCGGTGGGCACTTGATTACGCCGACTGGTACATGCACGTCCAGGGTAACGGTCCAAGAAGAAGCGTACCTGGCAACCTCCATCGTACTCGACAAGTGTTTGCGCAACGTCATCCTTGGCATGGACTACTTAACAAAAAATGACGCAGTTATCGATCTTCAATCCAAGTCAGTGCCCTTCTCGACGGAGCAAGCAATACAAAGCGCTTCTGAGCGACCGACGGCACTCTACATCCTTGACGATCCCGTCACCATTCCGCCACGCTCGAGTGTGATGACGACCGCCACCGCGAAGACACTGCGAAACTTTGAAGACATTATTGAAAGCAAACAGATCCTACTTTTCGAACAGAGCCTCGCTGCCGCCAGACGGGTTGTTCTTCTAGAACACGGCAAAGAAGAAGTGCCGCTGACGAATTACGGCGGCAAGCACCAAGTTCTGAGCACTGGAACTTTCTTGGCTCACATTACAGGTATCACTGAGATTGGAAACGCCAATAGTCCTGTCACAGTGTCATGGACTGAGCCAGAAAGGCCCACCACCGATTTACAGTTCGACATTAAAGCCACACTCTCCCAAATGCAGCTTCAACAAGTGCGAGATCTCCTTCAGAGCTATGCGGCCACCTAATCAATTCGTTCGCGTGCTGGCTGAACACAATAGCCAAGTGCCGCATTATTACGGGTGACACCCTCTTCGACGTTTCGCTTACCGTGTGTCTCCCACTGAACTCGCTGCTATGCCACCAGATCAAAGAGATGACGACGTTGCTGAGCCCTCCCGTGGGTGGCGTCTGTCGTTCTTGTAAAGAAAAAAAAATGGCTCACTGAACTTTTGTGTGGATGACCGTCACCTCAACAAAATTTGTAAAAGAGACATTTGCTCCTCCTGAGAACCAACGACTCTCTAGATAACCTGTGCTCCATGAAATATTTGTCTTCTATTCATCTCAATTTCGTATATTTCTATATGGACGTGGACGAGAAGGACCGAGAAAAAGCAGCCACGAGTCGAGAAAACAAGAACGCGGGATGCAGCCTGCTACACTGCCTCGTTTCTTGCCTCCACCTCTTAGCACGCTTTTGGTCAAACGTGCGCATATGCCTCTAGTAGATAATGTCACACGTACCATTTCTCGGTAAGGTTAGGCTTGACTCCATTGACATGGCAGAGCCTTACTCCAGGCTCGTAGACCGGTATCCCCCTTCAAATAAGTTGCAGCATTGTAATTTGCTTCCGCGAGAACAAGACCAACGAACCACACTCAGATTCCCGGATCTGAATTCCTGCACGACCCGTCACCCTCTTGTAACCAAAGCAAGCACGTCAGATCAAGAAAACGTGGCCACGATCATTGTGCGTGTGCATGCGTGGGTGCGTGCATGTGCGTGCGGGCAGGCGGCTGGGCGGCCGCTGGTGCGGGCATGCATCAATGGTTTTTATGCAGTTCACGAAGTGCGGCCGCTGGACATCCTTCTGGACTGCGATTCATCATGCACCCAGCTTCGTAACTGGCATTTTTTACAAATTTATCTTTTAACGCGAAAGCGTTAAGGAGCTCGTATCGCAGACAAGCTGGTGTCGTCGGCGACTGCCGTGAGCGAAAAATCCCTCCTCCTCCTCCTCCTCGCAATGTATGCCACTGCCCCAACAGATAGCGCGCGACGGTAGAGCAAGGAAAGGAAGGGACGCCTGTCACATATTTCGGTGGACAACCCGGACCGCGCCGCAGGGTAGGGAAAATGAAATGAAAATTGGTTTTAAGGAAAGGAAGTGGCACGTCTACATATCTCTCGTGCAGGCGCAGTGGGGCCGTACGGGCACGCACGAATCACGCGGTGAGCGGCGAACAACGCGGCGCACATCGAAAGCGCGTTCCCCACGAAGCTTGCGGCTTGCTGCCCGTTCCTTCGACGCGGGAGCTATGCTGGCGTTCGTGGCATCGGGTTTGTCGAGAACGATGTGCCGACGAATTACAACTGCAACTTGAGTCCCGCGCGTTTCGGCAAGGCGCCTGGCAGCGCTTCTATGTGGTTTGCCGCGCCGCGCGTCCGTTTCACCGTACGTAGCAGAGCGATTTGTCTAACGGGCAAGGCGTCGCGCCGAACGGGCGATGGCGTTCCGTGGACTCCCTAGCAGTGCTGCAACACACTGTCGCGTTCCACTCTTAAAGGCGAAGCTTAAGCGTCCAATTTTTATTACGCTGACACTTACAGCGGCCATTCCCCGCATTTCGGCATTGTGTATTTATCTGAAGCCGGTTTCGTGGCAGGCTGCTCATCTGCCCATCGAGTGGATAATCGGGAGAGGTTGCTTGGGAATAGCAACCTAGGTCGCAACACAAGCCCCACCGATGGCAACACCTGCCATAGCACCTGCCTTGTGCCACTGCGCCACTGCTCACCTGCCCGCCGGATGGCTTACCCGCCGAAGTGCAGCCGGTGGTAACCAGGCGAGAACCTGGGGCAATAGTTAGGCGGCACCGCCCTTACGCGCACCGGGCTAATCGGAAGGAGCAGCAGCGGTTAGGAGGAGCACGTGATTCAAACGATGCTTGCACAGTAGCTAAGCGGAAGAAGGAGGTGTGGTCATGATTACGTGATAGCCTGGAAAGATCTAGCAGGTCGTAGCTCAAACCGGCAATTGACGTCATGCCGCCGCATATATACGCATATGGCCGAATTACCTGAATCGATTGAAATTTTTACGATTTCGTAGAGTGGCACGCGTTTAAAAACTTAACAAAGTTTTACTGTCGTTTCGACCGTTTCGACGAGCCTTTACAGGGGTTGGAAAAAAGCTGCTGCAATGCGCCCGAATTAACCCCCCCCCCCCCCTCGCAAAAAAATGGCACTTATGCGCTTGGCGCGTGATTAGACACAGTCCAGAAGGGTGTCCAGTGGAGGTACTTCGGGCATAGCACAAAACGGCCACTGGACAACTTTGGGCGATCAAGCTGGGCGATTAAGACAGGCAAGTTAGCTTACTTATGATTTGGATTTTACCTGAGGAGACGGCTTTAAACTTGTTAATTAAAAATGATTCTCTCACTCAGATTCCAAGATGGTGGCTTTTAATTTGTCAAATGAGTGACATGAAACATTTACATGCTTAGGTAAGGGCAGGTTGGGTAGACTTGCACTGTGAGCCTTATGGTTGTTAAAACGCAATCTGAAAGACGTCGCAGTTTGACCAATAGATTGCAGCCGACAGATGAAATATTGAAGTAGATAAATTACGTTTCCACTCTCGCAGGCGAAGTTACCTTCAATTTTTACACAGCAGTTGGAAGCAGTGCTAACAGCTATGTGTGACGTCATCGTCTGTAGGCAAATTTTGCAGCGAGATTTGTTGCATTCTGCACAACCGGAATACACTGAACGAGTGACTTTTGAAGAAGTTTAAAGATATCACAAATTTTTAGCACATCGGAATAAAGCTCACGGTGGTTCTTAAGAGATGCCTTTTAATCGGTCACTCTGCATCATGATATTATGATATTTTCTTAGAATGCTTATTACGCTGGGAGCAGAGGCCGAGTAGGTTAAGACTAAAGCAGTTTGGGTTTTCAAGATAGGATGTGTGTGTGTGTGTGTGTGTGTGTGTGTGTGTGTGTGTGTGTGTGCGTGTGTGTGTGTGTGCGTGTGTGTGTGTGTGTGTGTGTGTGTGTGTGTGTGTGTGTGTGTGTGTGTGTGTGTGTGTGTGTGTGTGTGTGTGTGTGTGTGTGTGTGTGTGTGTGTGTGTGTGTGTGTGTGTGTGTGTGTGTGTGTGTGTGTGTGTGTGTGTGTGTGTGTGTGTGTGTGTGTGTGTGTGTGTGTGTGTGTGTGTGTGTGTGTGTGTGTGTGTGTGTGTGTGTGTGTGTGTGTGTGTGTGTGTGTGTGTGTGTGTGTGTGTGTGTGTGTGTGTGTGTGTGTGTGTGTGTGTGTGTGTGTGTGTGTGTGTGTGTGTGTGTGTGTGTGTGTGTGTGTGTGTGTGTGTGTGTGTGTGTGTGTGTGTGTGTGTGTGTGTGTGTGTGTGTGTGTGTGTGTGTGTGTGTGTGTGTGTGTGTGTGTGTGTGTGTGTGTGTGTGTGTGTGTGTGTGTGTGTGTGTGTGTGTGTGTGTGTGTGTGTGTGTGTGTGTGTGTGTGTGTGTGTGTGTGTGTGTGTGTGTGTGTGTGTGTGTGTGTGTGTGTGTGTGTGTGTGTGTGTGTGTGTGTGTGTGTGTGTGTGTGTGTGTGTGTGTGTGTGTGTGTGTGTGTGTGTGTGTGTGTGTGTGTGTGTGTGTGTGTGTGTGTGTGTGTGTGTGTGTGTGTGTGTGTGTGTGTGTGTGTGTGTGTGTGTGTGTGTGTGTGTGTGTGGACCGAACGGTAGACCGTTCTTCATCAGGGTAAGATAATTGTGAACACAAAGGTCCGCGTTTTCGGAGCACCGAATGCACATGAAGAGGAGAAAAACGCTCTCCTTTGAACAAACACATCACGCAAGAGACAAACAGCGAGCGACCAGGCTCCTCCCTTCGACTGAGGGAAAGGAGGAGGGTAGTCAAAGGAACATACGAAAAAATGGAAAAAAAGGAAAAGGGTGGAAAATGGAGAAAGCGGAGGTTAGAGACAGCGGAGGCGTAGACGGGTGAGTTGTCCGCAAGGAAAAAAGCGGGGCGCCGACAAGAATTATTATTAGGGGAAGCTTCCTTCGGCGGAAGCGAGGTGTTCGAACACGAGGAAAGAAAATATGATAAACAAGAAAAGAGCAAAGAAACGGAAAACAACACTGCGCGCATATGCATCAGAGCGCGATGCTCTCCCCATGGCTGTCAACAGTTAAAATGTAAGGTACGGCTGCAGTGCGGCCGGCCAAACGCCCCGCAGAAACCCGATCCCGCAGCCGGGCACCGCAAAGCGCAACTGTCTCCGCGCTGACTCGCGTGTCAGAAGGGCGCCTCCGCCCCGCGTTTCGTCGCGGAGACAAAAAAGAGGGCTCCTTCCTAGAAACTGAGAGAGAGGAGAGTAACAGAAAGAAAATGGGGAACGAAGGCGCGAAATCGCCCAAGTGTCCGTTATTGCAATGGGTTACTGCCCTATGTGGAGCATCACGCTCTACTATCTGCAAAGCAGAAAAAATAAATAAAAATAAAATATAAAAAATATAAAAATGTGGAGGGGCGAATAGGCAATATGCTTTGCTGTCACAATAGCTTCAGCTATTTTCCCTGGTCATGAGCAAGAAAGAATGGCAGGTGGAGAAGAAGGGCGGCATGTGGAAGCAAGCACGCAAATTGGCATGACCTCAGGCGATGCAGACGGGGGGCTGTGAATTTCAGTAGGACTAGGACTCTGACCTCTGAAGTGTGGACATAGTACCAGGGCTCTCATTCATACCAGCCTGCACAGTATTAAGCTTATATATAATGTATGATTCTCGTTGCTCACGCTCACGGGTATTTTGGAAGCCGCTCTGTAGCAGCGTAACTTTTAGTGTGTGAAACTCGTAACCTTCCTGGGAAAGGTGTTTCGACAGGGAGAGGAGAGGAAGAGATTTGGTGTGCACGCGGTGGTTGTTGAATCTAATTCTGAAGGAATTCTTGGTTTGGTTAGTGTATTGCATCTGAAAATCGCCACACTCGAGCATGTAAATTACGTTACTACTGTCACAATTCCAGTTTTCACGGATGCAGTGTTTGAAGTTCGAGTGTGTGCTTTGAGCTAGTGTCGTTGTCCGCATGTGCTGGCAAACTTGGCATCGATTCTTTCTGCAAGATAGGCAACCCACTGGATTTCTCTTATTTACAGTAGAGTGAACTACATAATTCTGTAATTTGTTTGGTCGTCTGTAGGTAACCCGTGGAACTGTTGGAAAAATTTTTGACAGTCGATCGTTTTGTTCGATTATGTTGAAATGTTTTTTTAGAGTTTTCTTGACATTAGGAAGGTTGTTTGCGAAGGTTAAGACGAGATTAGAGCGGTGTTCATTTGCGGTTGCTGATGGGGGATCCCCAAACATTTCATTACGATCTGTTGCTTCCGCTTTCGCAACGGCATCATCAATAATGGAGGCCGGATAGCATTGGTCCCTCAGAACCTCCCGCATACGGCTAGAATTTTCTTCGAAGTCTTCTGGTCGTGAGCAGATCCGTTTGAATCTGATGGCTTGGGAATATGGAATTGAAGTTTTGCAGTGGCGTGGGTGGCAGCTCTTGTGATGAAGGTACTGTTGCCTATCCATGAGCTTTCTGAAGACACTGGTGATTAAGCTACCCTTCTCCAATCGAATTGGGATGTCCAAGAAGTTAATTTGACTTGTTGAGTAAGTGTGTGTGAAACAGGTTTTTTTTTTTTTTATTCGAGAAGTCTGCCATGAGGCATAAGTTGAAAAAGGAAATGGGGGAAGGAATGCACGGGATTGAAAGTTAAAAGAAGGAGTGAAGAACCGTTGCGCTGAGGTAGTCGCAGAGGTTGTTAATGAAACGGTTGTCCATTGTCCACTTCACGAAGTCACTTTCGCGGTTCCACCGCAGGCCCACCTCCCTGAGGAGCCGTTTTCTGATAGCAGCCGTCGCTGGGCACGTCCACAACAAGTGCCGCACATCACATATGTCCGGTGCAGCGCCACAGTGAGGGCACCTGTCAGGTAGTGGCAGATCTTTGGCACGCCACCGATGACGGACAGATGGTGTCAGAGCCGCCCCTGCCCGAATCCGGCGCACGGATACCTCCTCCTGCCGAGTAAGACTACGGGGGAGAGGGTGCGAACACGGAGGAATTAGAGCGCGTGTTCGCTGGCGCAGAACTTCGGAATCGGAAACGTGGGACAGGAACGGATCTGGGGGAAGAGGGGAAGGTGGCGGATCGTCTAATGTATGAAGATGAGTCATAGCATCCGCTTGAATGTTATGTGGATCCTGGGCATGGCCGCGAATCCAGTGTATGCGCACAGGACATGGATACTTTGCGCAGAGCACATGAATAGATTGTGAAATCTGGAACGTTCGTCGAACAGCCTTCAGCTGTTTAAGGGCGGCGCGGGAGTCGGTGTAAATGTGAACTGTATTGAATGTTGGAACGAGCGGAAGGGAAGCAATGGCATTGTAAATGGCTTGAAGTTCCAATGCCAGGGGAGTGCACGTATCCGCAGTATACGTCGCGCGAGAGTTGAGATGCGGATGAGATGGACTATACACAGCAGTAACTCCCCTCTCTGCAGAATGAGATGCATCCGTGTATAATATGCACCCTTCAGGCAGATACGCTGCTGATACCGACGGGGAAACAGTGGGGCGATTGTCAGTGAGCTGGCAATAGGACCACGGTGGAAGTGTCTTTAAACGATGAAGTTTGAGAGACTGTTTTCGAGCTCTATTTGCCACCCGTTGGTCGATGATCTCACTGAGTGTATTAAGTTGGGCGAACTCCTGTAGCACAGGTATGGGTGTTAAACGAGGCAGATATGTTATGACGCGCATAGCCTCACGATTGATAGCTTCAAGGGAGTCCCACTGTCTGCGGGTGAGACGTTGAAATTGAGCCTGATATACTATCCGTGGCTGAAGGATAGAGCGCACAAGCTGGCGGGCCGTATGAGCACGTGCGCCACCAGAGCGCATAGCTATGCGACGAATCAGACCTAGAGTAGCGTGAGCCGATTTACGGGTGGCTGTCAGCCACGGGGTGCCAGTCCCAGATGTATGGAGGAGAAGACCAAGAATACGAACAGTTTCTACCTGAGGAATCAGAGAATTATGTACCGTAAAATTTAAAGGGGGAGCTTTCCGTAAGGCGGCTTTATTTCCAATTCGAATGAAACATGATTTAGTAGGAGAGAGTGTTAGACCCAAAGGTGGGAGGCGAGATGTCAATACATCCAGCGCGTGTTGAAGGACCGACTGATGAATAGACGCATCTGGATGACAGCACCACAAGGTGATATCATCGGCATATGCAAGCACGCGGATAGAAGGCATGGTCTCTAGGGCTCGAACCAGAGGAATTAAAGCCACATTAAATAATATGGGGGCGAGAACGGAGCCCTGCGGCACTCCTCTATTGGAAGTGAAATTACCAAAGGGCTTTCCGTGGACACGCACGCTGAAGGTTCGATTTGCTAAAAAGGCGTGAATGGAGAGTAGGAACCGGTGAGGGAGACCAAGAGTTTGAAGGGAGGCAAGAATGGCAGAGTGAAGGATGTTATCATATGCCTTTGTTATGTCTGTAGCGATTACGGTTCGTACAAGGTGACTCTGTGGAGAGTGGTCAAGCACGTCAGCAGCCAAAGTAGCAAGGCCGTCCTCCGTTCCAATATGTGGGCGGAAACCAATTTGGGAATCTGGGTAACAATCATGGGATTCCAGCCACCATGATAAGCGTGCGGCTAGAATGTTTTCATAAAGCTTGCAGATGGTAGGGGTAAGGGAAATTGGACGAAGGGCCGAGAGAGATACTGGAGGCTGACCTGACTTGGGGATTGGAACCACAATAGAATGCTTCCAGTCTCCCGGCATGATGCCAGAAAGCCACACTTCGTTAAAAGTATCAAGTAGGGTTTCCAAAGCCCTCCCTTCCAAGTTACGGAATAAGGAGTTAGGTATGCCGTCGTGCCCGGGAGTAGTAGTAGTTTTTAAACGGTCAATGGAGGCCAGCAGCTCTGCCATGGTGAGGTCAGAAGTAATCCCATCGGGGGGCTCTGTTACCGATAAGTCAGGTGGAGACGTAGCGGTGCAGTCATGGTTTGGAAAAAATTGACGGGCCGCTTGTTGTGCAAATGTGTCCTCATCCACATTTAGCGCGAGGCGAATGCTCTCTGTGTAATCTGCAACCTGAGAAGGGCGCTCCATGGCGTGAAACACTCTCCAAAGATGTCGATTGCCCTGCGTAGAGGACAGGCGGGCACACCATGCAGCCCAGCGTTGCCTGCCTAGCCGCTTTGCATAGCGCCGCGCCCGTGCGGTAGCGCGGTGAAGAGTAGGAAGAGCCGAAGGGTCATCGGGGTGACGAGTAGCGTAAAGATCCGCCTGGCGACGAAGAGCCCACAGATTCAAGAGATGTATGTCCGGGTTTGGGTCATCTTCATTTACAGTAGTGGTAATAGTGTGAGTAGCGAGAACATCAGATAGAGTAGACAATGCTGAAGAGGGGTTGAATGTAGATAAATGATTGTCTTCGCGTACAGAATCCCATGATGTTATTCGTACAGTGCGGCGTATTTTCCGTAGACGCGTAGGCGTGAGGGAGATAAAAATAGGGCTGTGATCGCTACCCCAAGTATCAGAATCAACAGCCCAACGAGGGTTACCGGGGCCTAACCACCAAGTCAAATCAGGTGAATACGGGCCACCTCGTGGGCGGGTAGAAGTATTCGGGTGGTTTAAAAGTTGAAAGGAATGATCTGAAAAGCTCCCTTGGATGTGTGAACCCCTTGAGGAATCCGATGGGTAACCCCACGCAGTGTGTGCGCCGTTGAAGTCACCGCCAACTAGAATAGGGATACCCGAGTTGGTAGAACGTAGAAAACGAACCCATCCCAGATTGGGAGATGCGGAGCCAGGACGACTATAAAAAGAAACTAGAATAAGGGGTGTGCGTGCAGGTTTTACGAGAAGGGCGACAACCTCTTGACGTGTGTTGCACCACCGTGAAAGGTCGAGCGGTGTGTGCGGAACTGAACTGTGAATATAAATTGCAGATTTACCTGGGCTGAGGGAGGAGGCGGTGCAACGGCGATCAGGGATAGATGGTGAATGGTATGCGCAGAAACCTGAAAGGCGTGGGAGTGCATTATGCTCTTGCAGTAGGAACGCCCATGCCCTCAGCTTTCCGTCGCGAAGGCGGATGTTCACTTCAGAGGCCTTATTAGCGAAACCTCGACAGTTCCACTGCACCACCACCGATGATGATGCGCTATCCATGACGAGGCCGAAGAGCTTCCACGATGAGGGATGTCACCTGCTTCATCAGCGCTAATATCTTGTCCACTGTCGGGGTAGTCACGGCTAACAGGTGGTCGGCACCTGATTGTGGGCCAGTGCTTACCCTAGGTGATTCCTCTGATGATTGCTCCCGAGTTATGAGAATTCTTCGAGAGGATTGAGAACGACGCTGTTCCCGGCGCTGGGTGAGTTCGTCTAGTCGGCGGCGAGCCTCCGCGATTGCATTGTCTAAAGCTGTGTCTTCATCTGTAGTATCCACATGTGATGGATGCACTGGACGTTTGGGCGTACCATTTGATCCGGGAAGGTGAGCCGCTTGTGCATATGTACGCTGGCGAGGAGACGTATGGTGAGCAGCAGGCTCAGATAAAGGAAGTTCAGGGAAGTCGTTGTCGTCACATGCGAGAGCTGCAAAGCGATTACTTGTAGGGACATCCATTTTTGCAGGCGACTTGTGAAACTTCTTCGCTTGCTTCTTCTTTGGACAAGCGGGGGAGCGAATGTCATGGTCCGGCGATTTGCACAGGGCACAATGAGCTGTTGGGTCATTCATGTCGGCCACAGCTGCTGGATCAGGGCAGGTATTTTGCATATGTCCTTCTTTGTGGCAGTGATAGCAAAAAATACGACGAGGTCGGAAGGGCTGTGGTTTGACGATCGCACCGTAGTAGGTAAGGTACTTCGGGAGAGTCAACGGGCCTTGCAGGATGAGCAGGTATGAGCCCCGGCGACCCATAGGCCGTGCTTGCAGTACAACATGAGTTGAGCAGCGAATATTTGCGCGCACCTCCTCGGGAGGGCTCGTGCTGTCGACATAATAAACCATGCAGCGGAGTGTGTCAGGACCAGATGCAAAATATATTTGCACCGGGACATGCTTGCTGTCATCCAGGGGGATCCGCGTAACTGCGCAAAGTTTCTGGGCGTCCATCAAGGATGACAAGTTTACCGTGATGGTGTTCGATGGGCGATGGACGACAAACCCGCAGTAGTTCGAAGAGCCAAGGGCATGGTCAATTGTGGCTTGAACATTCCGGGCAGGGATGGCAGTCATATCAAAGCGCAATGTAGGCTTGATGGTAACGCGGAACGAGTTCGCAGCAGGCGAAAGAGAGCCTTGACTCACGGGAGGCATCTGTGGAGGAGGCTCAGACGCTGGTGACGGCCCTTGGTGGGAATACTGAACTGGCGCGACGGGCACAGTTTCTTGAGGGAGTGCCACGGGCACGGAGGCGGTAGAGCAGTCCATGTCACAGGCCAAAGTCGTAGCATCGGAAGACGGCGCAGGCTGGAGGCCTAGAGGCGCTGACGATTGCGTGGACGTGGAGGCTGCGTCAGGTTTTCGCCCATACCATGAATATGTCGTCTAGGAAGCGTTTGTAAAAAGCCGGTTTTGTTGGACATGAGCGGAGAAACTCTGATTCAATGCTATGCACATATATGTTGGCAGAGTTTGGTGCGATTTCCGTTCCCATAGTGGTACCACTCGTTTGTCGGTAAAAGGAGTTGTTGAATTCGAAAGAAGGCAGCAATGTGGGCTATTTGGTTGTACATTTGGTGTGAATAACGCGGTACACACTAACAAAAACGACAACTGGAACGGGATACATAGGACAAGTGCGCACTAACAACTTAGATTAATTCTGGTCCGAGGATACATAAATACATTTCATGCACATGCTCGAACAATCAATTCATTGCCAACGACTGTGTCGCACGCTCCTTCGTTTCTTGATTAGATGTAGCTCCTCACTTGATAACAACACCGAGGGCGTGCTTACGCACTCGTCTTCACCGGCCTCCCATATCTCAAAGGCTTCTTTCTCTTTCTTTCTTGTCCCTTGCCCGAGCTAAAATTGTAGTCCGTTCAAAGTAAGGTAACATTTGTGATTTGCGCAATGGGAGGCAAGGTTTCCAGGATTCGTTATTTTTTCTAAGTTATTACTGTGCTCCTTCAACCTGGTGTTTAGACATCTGCCTGATTGACCTATGTAGCTCATGCCGCATGACAAGGGAGTTTTGTAGACTATACCGGTGCGCGCTTGTCCTGTGTCCCCCGTTGCAGTTGTCGTTTTTGTTAGTGCGTAGCGCGTTATTCACACCAAAAGAATTCGAAAGAGTTGAGTTTGAGGACCAGATTAGTAAGTGCAGCGATTGTACTTTGTCTAGGAGTATCAGCGCTTCTGTGTTTTCTATAGGATGCGACCAGAGCTCGGATGCCATCATTATGTGGTATGTTGGTGTACACTACATCAAGGGTAACTAAAAAGGCACCTTCTGGAGCGGTAAATTGAGATAATTCTTTCAGGAAGTGATTAGTGTCACGAATGTAAGATGTATGTTTGGGAGGGATATGCTTGATGAGAGAATCAGTGTAGCTGGAGATTGGTTCTGTGGGTGTGCCAATGCCAGAAACTATAGGTCGGCCCGGATGATTTTCTTTGTGTATATTTGGGAGCATGTAGAAGCGGCCTGGAGAAGCATGCAATGCGGTCAGTGCTTTACTTATTCTTGATGGTAACTCGATTTCATCTGTAATTTGTTTTAAGGTTTCTGCTATAATTTTCCGGTGCTCAACGGTGGGATCTGATAAGAGTAACCTATAAAAATTGGAGTTGTTGAGCTGACGATATCCCTCCCGGATGTACTTTTCTTTGTCTAGAATTACTATGCCGCCTCCTTTGTTAGCGGGTTTAATGATATCCGTTTGTTTGCTGACTGATTCTAAGGCGTTACGTTCCTCTGTTGAAAGGTTCGGTGGTCCGGGTTTATGTGTCTCGAAAACTTGAATGATGTCTCGCTTTATTGCTTTCATATACATGTCCAGGTACTTATTCCTGCCAGATCTTGGTGTCCATTGTTCCTGGGAAGGGGGATCGAGTGTGTTACAGTTTTGGTTCGGGTTATCGGAATAGTTACCGTAATATTTGACATTTTCAGAAGCGCTAAAACACCGAGGACGCAGAGGGAACAGACAGGGACGAGCGCTACTTCCAACTGTTTATTTTGTAAAACCGCAAGTGCTTTAAACAGTTCTCGAACGCTTATGACACGGCAGTAAACTACACGTGCGAGAATACATAGTATAGCTACCGAGACTAAAGGAACCAAGGAGATAATTGCACGATTACGTTGATACCCTGAGGAAGGCAAGTTCTTTTTTTGACAATGAAATGGACGGTGAGCTTACACAAGTGCTACCCAGTGATGCTATGTTCTGTGCTTCTATAATCTCTCGGGTTAGTTGATCACGACTACGTCCGATGATGTGGCACTGATTTAACAATGGAGAACAATTGCGGCACTTACTGCAGTGAATGGCTAGGTTGCTTCCGAAGGAATTTTTAACATTGTTGTTGTGCTGGCGTAGCCGGTCATTGAGACAACAGCCCGTTTGCCCAACATACTTTTTGCCACAAGATAGAGGGATGCAGTACACAACACAGTCTACACAGTCCACGTACGCTGTTTGGTGTTTGATGCCACATAATTGTTTGACAGAAGAGTAGGGTTTCGTCAGCTTGCAAAGCTTGTTTAGCTTGTTAGGGGCCGTGAAAACAACTCTAACATCTGCTTTCTGCGCTACCTTTTTTAGGTTGTGTGAAACAGTGTGCACGTAAGGGAGCACAGCAACCTTTTTTCTCTCACTAGACTTATTTGCGATTTCGTCACGACCGTTCAGGTTCCTAAGGACGCGTTCTGCTACCGAGATCTGAAGTGGAACCGGGTAACCAGCGGCGGATGACCGGTTCACTTGTTTATGAAAACTACGGGGCATGCAGTGGTGGCACGATTTCGTCAATGCATTCCTGAAACAAAGTGCAATCACTCCTCGCTTAACCAGCTTAGAGTGGGCGGAGCGGAAAGCTAAGAGGGGTTTATTGCCGCGAGGTTCGTAGCTCCAGCAAACGTGGTTGTCGGTGAGTGAGAAGTTTATATCGAGGAAGCGGATTTCCCCGCCAGATGGTCCTCGGTGTTTTAGCGCTTCTGAAAATCTGAAAATGTCAAATCTGCACCAACTAGCCCGATCCGCTACCCTTCTGAGTTACCGTAATAGTTTCAGCTGTTTTTCCTGGTCATGAGGAAGAAAGAATGGCTGGGGGAGGAGAAGGGCGGCATATGGAAGCAAGCACGCAAATTAGCATGACTCAGGCGATGCAGTCGGAGGGCTATGAATTTCAGTAGGGCTAGGACTCTGACCTCTGAAGTGTGGAGAGAGTACCAGGGTTCTCATTCATACTGGCCTGCACAGTATTAAACTTATATATAATGTATGATTCTCGTTGCTCACGCCCACGGGTATTTTGGAAGCCGCTCTGTAGCAGCTTAACGTTTAGTTTGTGAAACTCGTAACCTTCCTGGGAAAGGTGTTTCGACAGGGGGAGGAGAGGAAGAGATCTGGTGTGCGCGCGGTGGTTGTAAATCTAAATCGGAAGGAAGAATTTTCTTTGATATATATATATATATATATATATATATATATATATATATATATATATATATATATATATATATATATATACACGCATAAATAAAATAAATAGAAATAACCCCATTAGTAGAATAGTAAAACATCTTTTCACGCGCGCCAGAGGAAAAT
This sequence comes from Amblyomma americanum, assembly GCF_052857255.1. Classification (NCBI taxonomy): domain Eukaryota; kingdom Metazoa; phylum Arthropoda; class Arachnida; order Ixodida; family Ixodidae; genus Amblyomma; species Amblyomma americanum. Next base: position 5,292,235 of record NC_135502.1, on the reverse strand, counting down.
GTTTTTTTCTACCGTTGCATCTGCATGAATGTTAATAATGTTACCAACATCAAAAAGGGCACCAGGGGAAATATTTAACTGGTTAAGGCAATAGATACATGAGACCTTATCTCAAATGAATTCTTAGAGCGATATGAACATCAGATAACCAATTTTCTACACACAATTTTTGTTGGTCACTGAAAACTGGCACGCTTCCTGCTGAGTGGCTTCGTGCAAAGGTAATCCCTATTCACAAAGAAGGAAATAAAATTATTGTTAACAACTACAGACCCACATCTCGTACAAGTGGTTGTTGCAAGCTCATGGAGCACATTGTAACAAAGCAAACATTAGTTTTTTGGTAGAAAACAACATACTGAACCCGATGCAACACAGTTTCAGGGTACAGCTAGCCACAGTAACGCAAGTATTAGAAATAGCACACGACTTCACAAAGGTAGCTATTTCCCGAGAACAAGGTGATAGGGTATTCATTGAATGTTCTGAGATTTATGACCGTGTTGTACACTGTTAATTAATTGAAAATTTAAAGGTCATCGGCATTCATTCTAAAGTAACAGCATGGATGGAAGTTTACCGATCAAACCGTGTCCAATATGTCGTGATAAATTATAGTGAATAAGTGAACCGGGAAGTGGTTTATCTTGTTCCACAGCCATCCGTCTTGGGTCCATTATTGTTTTTCATACATGATGTTTCTGGTAATACTTTAGGTAATTGTCAAAAAAGCAGAGCATTACCGATTTTGGTGGACACCAGAAAACCGGTGAATCGTCTTGTATTAAGCTTGTTAAGTGATTTTAAATAATCATCTTTTTAACTACGCGAGTTAGGTGCCTTGTTGCAATTTGAGATTCGTAGCCAGTCATTACTAATAGCCATATCAGGTGGTTTTTAGAATTTCAGAATTTGGAAAACGCGATTACCTTTGGCGCTGTGGCTCGACAAAATTTGGCTTTTATGACTAGTTACGTGCACTGGAAAGGTTGCTTTGCCTGCATGCTTTTCAGAAGCGCGTGTACTTTGGCATGGTGTAGCCAAATTTTGTAGAGCCACATCGCCGAAGATAATAGCACTTTCGAAATTCTAGAAGCTGATATGGCTATTACTGATGACCAGCTACAGCTCTCTAATTACAACCAGTTGCTTAGCTATGATATTTAAAAGTTAATTATCAGAAATGAGTTAACCGGCTTACGGCTTAAGGCCATTTCATTGGCGTTCTGATGTCCGCCAACAGTGATAATACTATGCCGCAAAAGCCACGTTTTTACCCCAAAAACCCATTTTTGAAAAACGCTGGAAGTCTTCCCTGAAACACCCAGTATACATTCATCACATTGGTTCTTGTGCTAAGAATTGGATAAAAATCCGACTTTTAGCGATAGACTGCATGATTTACAGTGTGAGTGGACAAGAGGATCGACTGAGACTGAACATGAAATTGAGAGTGTGAAGGAATCCCGTCTAGCTGAGAGGGTACACTTGGAAACAGAAGAGACGCCGGCCAGTAAAAAAGTTCGTTCTTGACGTTTCGGTTTCCAGAACGAAAAGAGAAAGTGAACAAGGCTTTCGTGCTGGAAAGCGGGAGATCAAGAAGGAATATTTTAACTGGTCGACGTCTCTTCTGCTTCCAAATGTGACTCAACATGTCACTAAATAATATTGCTCTCTGGTGCGAGGCGCGGGGCATGAAAATAAATGTCGCGAAAACCAAATATTTGAGTGTCGGTCATAAAAAGTCGCGATAGAGGTTTAACTATACATGAGGGGGGTACGAGCTCAGCCAAACAGACACCGTTAAATATTTAAGGGTAACAATTTCGCTTCCGTAGAAATAGGAACTGCATATTAACACGTGTGCAAAAGCGTTTAAAACACAAGGATTTTTACGAAGAAAATTAGCCAGGACGTTCACGATGTAAAACTGCAAGCTTACAAACCCACTTTGGAATATGAAAGCTTAATAGTACGTAATATAAATGGTACCTTAATAGTAGATAATAGATAAGCTAGAAAGGATGCGCTAATATTTATCTGCTCAAAGTATTCCCGGAATGACAGCGTCAGTCCACTTTGAACACAAGCAGGTATTTCCACAATTGTAAGTCGACGTCGCGTTGCTGCCATCAAGTCCTTTTTCATGATTTATCATGGGTCTGTTAAAATAAACAAAGATTGGTACCTCCAGCCAACACAACATCACACTAAACGAAGAAATCATGATTAGCCCGTCAGGCCATATGTCACACGTTGCAATACATTTAAGTTTAATTTTTTTCCATCGTCCGTTGAGATTTAGAATTCTTTACCACGAGATGTTGTTGTCAGTGATTCCGTGTCTAGCTTTGTCGCTAAATTAGAATCTTTCTTCCTTCTGTTCAGTAACGCCGAAGTTTGTGTTTGTTCTTTTGAAACCTGGGTGAAAGGATGCATTTGATTGAGCATTACACTGATGGGCTAATCTGCTGTACAAAGTGATATACGTTGTGAGTACTCCTGTAACCCACTCTCTGTAAGGGCCTGTCAAGGCTCACAGTGTTGGTAAATAAATAAATAAAAAAATCATAAGTATCTTATTTACTTTCGTTTTCCTATATCAAAATGATTTCGAATTAACTTCATAAGACGACTTTAAAGAAAAAACGCTGCGGTAAACGCAGTGCTCTTGGCGCAGGCCTAACACTTTTGCAATGAAACTGCCGGCCACAAAAGCGCACTGCGTGAGACGCATTCCAATGTTGGCAGCTACGCGGCTGGCTGCATAAGATCTGGTGGTGGAGAGGCCATGCGGCATTCCTAGTTGGAATGCGTTTTCTTTTACCAACAAAATAGCGGGATATAGCGGCACTCTGAGTATTCCTGGAATGCGGGCACGTTTCTCGCTTGGCTTGCAATGAGCAGTTGCCTAGAAGACTGCACTCAGCTCTTTCAGAAAAGCGCCACTCACGTAATTCTGGTGCCTGGCCTCGTTCGTTGTAGTAGGGGTAGCCCTGAGGAGCTTTCTAATGCGCGACCTTAGGAATCGATCTCTTAGATGTGTTATCCTCTTTCTTTGCTCCCACAAACCATTTGATTAGTGAAAAGTGCAAAAATAGCACTTCGGTGTATATTAGTAGGAGGTAAATTTTTTCGCTATCCTCACAACCATTTTGAAAGTTGCCATATCTCTTTATCCGCCACGGTGGCTCAGTGGTCATGACGCTCAGCTGCTGACCCGAAAGACGCGAGTTCGATCCCAGCTGTGGCGGTTGAATTTCGATGGAGGCAAAATTTTCTAGAGGCCCGTGTACTATGCGATGTCAATACACATAAAGAACCCCAGGTGGTCGAACTTTATGGAGCCCTTCACTACAGCGACTCTCATAGCTTGAGTCGCTTTGGGACGCGAAACCCCCGTAAACCGAAGCCTAAACCTACACCTTTCTGCTATGTCAGTTACAGCGTCGAAACGAAAGAGGTAAGCTTAATGACATCGCTGTTATTTCTCAATTTCATATCAACTAGAACACAGCCCTCCTTGAACAAAATATTCAGGGGGCGGCCACGTTTGAAATATGCCACAATCTTAGAACTATGGAAGATTCGTGAGTCTAGAAGCTTCACTAGAATTACAAAAAAGAGTTGAGAACCCAAGGCATTATGCTACGTCATAGGTTCAGAGTGTAAATATTGTGCCTTAACTTTCTTAGTACAAAGGGCAAAATGTTTGTTATAAGCGTGTTCCAGGCTAAACACTCGATATCTGGCGATAACATTCGGTAAAAATTGGTCTGAATGTAAGCATGTACAGTTCAGCTCATAGGATGTAATCGTGATTTTTTTCCTCCCTGGTCGCAGCATCTTTGGGAGACAGTTTGGAAATTCTAGACATGTGTTTTGCCCTCTGTACGGAGCTTTCTTTACAAAACGTAATGCGCGGTCCATGGGCCATCTGAATTCAGTTCCAAGGTCGCAATTCCCGATAAATAAATTGTTTGAAAACTATCATTTTCTTTTGGCAGTAGGTACATATTTAGAGCCCTATATTTAATAATATTATGCCGGGAGGGTTCCACAGGCAAAAGTAAAACTATCTTTGAGTCTTGGATAAGCTGAATTTATTGCGTTTCCGCTAAACTGTGTCTTGCTAAAACAAAGCTCCAATGAGCAGCCATTTGGCTGTGTTTGAAATGGCTGAAGCCCGCTTTGGATGTTTAGAAATCATATTCTTTTATTTTCATTTCTGGCTTTTAAGCTTGGCAGCTTGCTTCGGTGCGGGCTCTGTTCACAAAGCCGTAGAGACTACTTCTGAAGTAAGCCTGCGCCCAGTGACCCACATTCTTTCTTGCGCCCCTGTTTGACCTCACGGTACCTTACAACCTTCCTATCTCCTCTGAGATCCTCTCCTTCTTTCTTCGTTGCCCTGGATAATAAAGAGCGCAAATTTATTGCCAGAAACTCACCGCCCATGGAGCGATTTATGCGAGCGATGAGATCACAAGCCCTCTGGCACCGTGACTGCATAGGAGAAAAATACGATGGTTCCCGTGCAGACAATATTGAAAGCGGCTGCTGTGAGACGCGCCCTATGACACGTCAGAGATTTTTCAAAGGAGCACGAATATGTACAATGGAGAGCATGAGGTAGGCACTATCAAGCATGCATGGGCTCGTCTGGACGTTAATAGAAGCTTTCCTGAGGTTCTTCGCGCAGTGAAAGCGAAGCTGAAATCCTTGTAATTTGCGAAGAGGTATTTTTTCACCAGAGTTCAGAAACGTTCCTAGGCCTCCTAAAATCGAAGCTAATGCACAAAAATAGCATCAAACATTGTTCCGCGCTTGCAGTAAATGTAGGCGCTTTAAATGGCGAACTTGTGGTGACTTCTTTCTCAAGGCACCCCCGAACGACTGTACAATGAGGCAAGTTGACTTCATATCTACGCGGGGATGCCGATATGTCTTGAGTTTTACTGAGGAAAATTAACGGCACAGAAACTAGACTTGCCTGTGATTCAACATATTCACCTCGAGCGTGAATGCGCTTTGGCATCTGCCTTGCAACTTCTCTAAGTCCTTCAAAAAATGGAGTGTGGTTTTGCATCAACCCACCTAATCTCAGCAGCTATGGCATCGCCACGGGCACAACATTATGATCCCTACAAATGTTTCTTGAGATCCTGAAACAGGATACCTGGGGGCTACATCAGGCGAGTAAGGTGGATGTCGATGTGCCTAAAATTTGGAATTGGCCGGTTTCTCAACGCTGATGTAGGCTGTGTGCGCTGGGGCACTTTCCTTGAGTTCCTTTAACGGCTTCCGTCTGACTTTGTGAGATAGGGAGGTATGATGGGCACCTCTGACCATGGCACCCACTTTCGGATAATCCACCAACACAACTCGATTCGTTCCGAAACACGGATGCCTCCTCCTTGCGGGCGACCTTTATGTTGGGAATTCCTTTGGTCGGGATGAACCCGGGTTCTTACACTCATTCGACTGCACTTTGGCTTCGGGATCAACCAAACACTTTGTTTCATCCTCTGTAATAAGCTACGCACTACAGTGAAATATGCGTGGTCTCTGTTATGCAGTTAACTAACATTATAATGTTTTCGAAAATCATTTCATGAACTACATCCTCATCTTACCAAGGGGACGCTTTTTACCTTCAACGCTGAACTGACCTGTCCAGGATCTGGTAGCCCACCGTTTCCCTGTGAAGCTACTCTGTCCGCTGCACTTCCTCACCGTGGAGAAAATATCCTTGGCGGACTGCCTTTGAGCAAAGAGGAAATTGATCACAGCACACTTGCTTAGCTAGACCTCCGACTAGGCCGACGCTATCGGGCTCATGTAAACACAGGTTTAATGGCACAGACCGATTGTCATGACGTAGTGGTCAACCCTCTTTCACTGAGGCACTTGCGAGTCACCTGCGATATTTGCGGACAACTATCTGTGGCAGTTCTACAGCCCGCATCAAGGGAAGGAGGAATTGTCTTCCTCCTTTTCTTGCTTAGCCTCTGCTGCACTGCAACTGCGACGTTTTGAGAACCGGTCGAAGCCATCTGGGGCATTCGCCAATGCTTTCTTGACTTATATGGCGACGAAACCCGAAAAATGACTGGCAAGTAAGTTGAAAAGCGCGCCTCTGGCTCCAAAAAGTGAACCCAGAATGTGTCGGATCGGCACCGGAACGCTGGCTTTCTAATGAATCTTATGGCTAGTGTCGCTCTTTTCTCTCTAATTCTCCTCCAGACGAGACAGATCTCTGCGAAAATGTTCACGCTGCAATCAGTGCAGATGCTGTCGACTCTACGCGGGTAAGGCGTGGGTGCACCCTCTATGCAGAAAGGTGCTCGCGGGTTTCTGAGCCTCCTGCTCCAGAATAGACGCCTCCGTAGTGTATACAACGGGATGTCAAAGGGGCATGGCCTGGCTAGCAAAATCATCCAGTTTCACTTCTTAACCGGTTTCGCATGTGTCAGGCGTTCCTTAAGAGTCTTTCTTCTGCCAATTAGAGACGCCGCGGTATGCGTCACACCTGGTCGCATCTGCTGCACTACGGTGACATAAGTCGCATATTTCCATCAGAAAAGCGCTCCGAAGGGGCGCTATATAAATACAGAGCGATACAGAAAAAAATAGCCAAGCAGGGCGCATATTGAGACTTTGCCGGAAGCCAGAGTAGGTATGAAATTTCCGCTCGTAAACCCGCGACGACATGCATTTGATCGAATACATTGGTTGGATTGTCTTACTTGAGGTGTGCTGTCAATTTTATGCACAAAAAGAGCACACGCGGGTGGCGCGGTCAGCGCCCATCTTTTCTTCTATGTAGATTGCAATTCTTATTATTTTTCAAAATTAACCAGTGAAAACAGTAGGAACTCGCTTGTACAATAGCGAAATTTGCAGTCGAAGTCACCATGAGTAGGAAAAGAACGATCTCAGAGCTTTTTTAAAAAACCCACCGCTCATCCTTTTACCAAATATTGATTTGTTTCGTTGTGAAAATATAAGCAGTGAAGGAGACCTGAAAGCAAGTATTTCTGCTGTAATTAAGTTAAATAATCTAACGAGGTGCTGACATCGCCGTGAAAAAATAGACCAGCAAATTAACGTAGCACTGAAACAAACTCGTTGTTGGGCCAACTAACACCCGTAAATAAACTGAAGAATTAGGCGGCAGCGACTGCAAAAACGTGCTCGGCGGTCATCGAAGAAGAGAAACCTCCCAGATAAGGCGCTAAAAGCAACTAAAACAACCTAGAATAATGTTGAAACAGTTGCGTGTGGCTGCAATTCTTCGACATAACGCTGATGCCATCTCGCGTAACAAAGCGATACACCCGCGTGCAGACAGCTCTAACACGAACAAACAGCACAACAGTTTCGCGGCATTACTTCTCTGTCAAAGAAGCATCGGCCAGATGCGTAAAAGAAAAGTAACGTCAACAAAAACACGGACAATGCAAAATAAACAAGGAGAGCGTAGCAAGCTTTTCACTGACTCCGTGGCGCTGGATCGGCGTGCACACTCATACACGGTCACCTGGCTTGTATTCCGTGTGGCGATGGCGAAATGCGTTGAATACGGAATAACCGGCGGAATTCGCACCGGCCTCAAGCGAGACAACGGATCAGGTTCGTCACGAACAGATCAATTTATCTGGCCACAGCATGAGAGCACTAAGCTATCGCCGAAACCAATCAAGTGTCGTGTGTAATTGACACACTTTCGCGCTGTGCACTGCACGTCGTCGGCTTCGTCAACTTCCACCCGTGCGCAATTAACTCAGAACACATCGCTATCGCAGTGCCCTCTAATGGTGCGTCAAGCTGCCCCAGAATTTTATAGTGGGCTACCACAGAGGTTCGCAATCACCGATTTGGCTGATCTTTTGCCTGAAGCCTCACCTTGAAGCCCTAGCCTAAAATAGAAAGCGAAATTAAATGCAACGTATGCTAGCGCACATACTTCGCATTTAGGCAAGTAAGCTAAATGGGTAGTAATTATTCCGCCTCCTTTCGATTTACTTCCCTAATGAACCTCACCCAGTACAAGCCACTGCCAAAGCCTATTCGAATCTTTCTGCTTGCAGTTTGCCATAAGAAACGTGTGACCACGTTGCGCGGCTTCGAACAATGCCTCGGTGCCTATCTGCCGCGAAGCACGTGCCGAAGGTAGCCATAATCGATAAAGAATAAAGTAAAACGTCACTAGTGGTGATGTACATAGAAGTGGATGTGAACGGCATGGTTTTAGATGAAAAATCTCCATTCGTTGAGGTTCAGAATTTCTCTCAGAGTTCATTTACCTCATAACACATTTACCTCTGAGCGCTGTGGCGTACGTACAACCTGCAGCTCCCCGCATATCTACGAAAAAAGCTTGTACGTGCTTGGATTCTCATTTGACCATAGATATTTCTTTTAAATGCCACGGAAATATAATGCGCTACATATGTAATAGAGAGTAACCCTAGAGACCTGCAAACACCACTGGCATGCACGCGTCTACTTGAGTTCGTTCATGCAAAGCCTATTCTACTCAGCCTTAAACAACACATGATTTGGCTGTTGCGGTTTATGATCTGTTTATTTTTGAACCTGCATCGCCTGTATGAAATAAACACGCAGTAAAATTTGTTTTTTTAGACTAATTCACAAATCATGTCGTCTTAACAAATGTAAGTGCAGGTGAAGGGATGAATTAACAATGACCGCAATATTAAAAAACAATACTTTGAGCTATAGTTAAAGCTCCTGCCTAATAGGGACGTAAATGGCGGTGGACGTTAGAAAACAGGTGACTCGTTTTGACTATAAGTTGCGTAAAGAAAGTCTAATAAGCAGGCTACTCGCTTTGAAGAGGCCTGTCCGGCCGGAATTGGGGTACTCATCCGGGATGTCGCATCCACGGCATGCTCATCTCGCTTATTCTCTGCATCGAGTACAGAACAGAGAAAGTTGGTTTATGCATTCCTGTTACCCAGTCTTCTAACATTCTGATCTACAGCTATTCTGCCATCCCATTGGTATAGTCGCTGTCTTTTTCACAATTTTTCTATTCCAAAAATCATCAGCAACCCTATAACTATGAGTCTGCACACCTGCTACCTCCTGTCTTACCGAACCGAACCGCGCACGTTCTTCAAATTCCAAGCAAGGTTTGAACGTTATTCTATCCTAGGACGGTAGCCGACTGGCAATGTCTTCCCTTTCTTATCGTAGACATTCGTCCCCTGTGGTTCTGAATACTGCGAATGTTCCGCCGCTGGTCTGACAAAAATTATCCTACATTTCACTTTTTATTCTTCCACCCGTTATGCAATACTCTTAATGTTCCACTTTAACGTAATAACCTGAATGAATGGTTGAAATAATTCATAATTAACTCATTCACTTAAGCACTAGGCGGACCGTTAGTAATTGCCATATCAATTTTAGTGCTTGAACAACATAATTCGGCTCAGTTCAGATAAACGAAGTCGGGCGCAAGGATACGCATGCATGCGTTTTTGTAGATGTCTGCTCGTGTCATATCGTTCAGTTTTTCTACTTTCTCCACTGCTGTAGTTCACGCTCACTCTCCACTTTTCGGGTGCCGCTCTACTCGCGTCCAGTCCGCACAGTAGAACCTCACTCATTGAGTAACACGTACTCAATCTGCGTTCTCACTGAAAGAAATCTACTGATGATGCAGTGCGCGATCGAAAATCGCACCTGCGTAGCTATTATCCTTAAGCAAGACAGCGCTGGGAAAGTAGTCTTGAGCCGCACCAGCAGCATTGCCGCAGTGACCGCTTGTCTCTGGTCTTCTCTTAAGGGGGACCTCATCCCATCTCTGAGAGGCGGTTGTGAACACCTTGCCATTCTTGATTTTCTGGCTATAGTGAACAAACGTCCAGGCTTTTTCCCACTTTCTGGAGCGAAGACGTTAACGCGATATCTGTGGAGTATTATTTTCCAGTTTTGACCTTTCCCTGCTGGAGTAGAAATTAATCACGTGATGCAAAAGAACACGGAAGCAAACTTGCGTCTATTATTAATAGCACAGTGTGAATACACAATTCACTTTGTGAATAGCACTCAGGCAATGCAAGATAAAGACGAAAATTTTAAAATCACAATAGCAAAGTTTGAATCAGTAGTTAAGATTGATCCGCGAAATTTTCTTAGACGCATTAGAACTTTTCTTTCTTACCCATGGTTCTCGTGGTGGTTGAATGTGGCGTTTGTGCATTTTCAGAGAAATGGACGTGAAGTGGAGAACACGTAAACTGTTGAGGTAGCCCACCCTCTTGGTAGAGAATTCTTTCCTTTGCGATGACATTTTATTACTGTTAAGCGAAATCACCATACTTTTTTTGCGACGGGAGGACGAGAGAGGGTTCTATCTCACAAGCGCCAGCATAATCTGAACAATGCGCTGCGCTCGATGAAACAACAGCAACCCCGTTCAACATCTGAACCAGAGCTGCACCTCATTTTGCGTGCGGAAGCACGCTCCATGTTCTTCAAAAGATGCGTCACAAGGTACGTGACGCGTGATGGCCAAGAAGATGCTGCGATGTTTCACGCCTTTCACACGCACTTACCGATTTTCCGAAGCGGTAAGCAGTAATGCAAAGCAAAAAAATTAAAGATGCAGCGACCCGAGAGTGAGCACGCTTAGCCATACACTAGCAGCGCGTTGGGTGCGTGGCGACCAAAGTAATAAGTAAACCGAGGCACGTTCGACCAAAGCCAACGTCGTAAGTCCGCACCGGTGCTCGTAAGAGCCAAGACATCGTTATGCAAGGACTAGGGACGCTGACACCGGCTGCATTGAATGCCAAATGATTTTTCCCTCGTGTTTTGCTTTTGCTGTGGCTGCGGTATTCCGTTCACTTTAGCTGTTACACGCATGTGCATTCTGCCACTGCAGAGTCAGCTTGGTGGCTCCGTCCAAACTCGCATCTTTGAAAGAAAAATAGCCAAGTAGTTGTACGCAAGTAGCCTTGTTTCTTATGGAAATGCTGCTTCTGTTTTTATGCAACCAGATAAATTTAACAAGTACAGTGTGCAGGTGTACGTGCTTATATGACTGACAGTACTTAAATTGCATGTCTTGGAAGTACGCAGACTAAATTATATCGGTATGCGCGGTACTAACATTCGGAAATATTGTTACGTGCCTCAAGGCGAGCATAACTAAAGAACCAACCACGCAGTGCGCACCGGCAGAGAGCCCAGAGCCCACACAGAGCACAAAGCACCGAAGCCCAGAACACGCGCGCCACCGAGACACTTCATCACATCGTCTTCATCCACAATATTGGTTGCAATATTATGCAACGCAACGCTTGACTCAATAACTGCACTATTTCACTTGTTTAATTTTTTGCATTCAGGATTTCCAGGCCAACAGCTGGATCTAGTTCCTCGTACAGCCTGGCAAATTTCACATGTAGCCAGTATCTATAGCCTGCACTACAAGAAATGTGTGGAAGTTTTACCTTTGGGTGTTTGGCCAGCGCTGGGCACTCAGCAAAACTTAACATAAAATGGGAACTTCAAGTCCGACGCAGAACAAGAAATCGAGATGGAATATGAAAGTGCATATATTTTCGCATGATGCAGCCAAATTTTGTCGATCCACAGCGCCGAGAATAAAAGCGTTTTAGAAATTCTATAAACTGACATGGCTATTACTACTGATTCGCTAAAACTCTCTAATTGCAACCTGTTGCCTAGCTTTGATAGTTAAAAAGTTAATTATCAGAAAATACTTCACCAGCTTACTACTAAGGCAATTTCAATGGTTTTCTGGTGTCTACCGACAATGCTAATACTATGCCGCAAAAGCCATATTTTTACCCCAAGAAACCTGGTATTAAAAGTTTTTTAAATTCTTCCCTGAAACACCTGGTGTATTACTGCTTCAGTGCTAATTCTTTAATATTTCCAATGATCTCAGTAGTCTTTTTATGCCACTTGACTTCAAAAACTTTCATGATCGGTGCAGCCGGGAACTTTAAAATGGGGAGACAAAAGATTCAAACTTCCTACGAAGCCGAGTTTCCAAGCACGTCACCCGACTCAATGGCACTACACCCCTCACCAACCTCCTTACGGATCGGTTTTGGGTCCAGTACCGTTTAACATTTATACAAATGACCTGGCACAAGGTTTTGATTCCTCTGTGTGTATTAAGCGGTTTGCTGACAACTGCTTTCTTTTTAGCACTATCAAATTAGTGAATGGTCAGCTAGTTTTAAGAGCAAATCTGCAGCTACTAACAAAATGGTGTAAAAAATAGGAAATGGTCATTAAATTTGATAAAACAGTCTTTGTGTGCATCAGAAAAAAAATAAACCGTTTAATTTCACGAACAAAAATAATAATTTACTTGGAGATGTAAAGGAATGTGGGTATTTAGGTGCGGCAATAACTTCCCATCAGTACTCGACGAATTACATTGCTAACATATGCTCTTCGCCAGCAAAAAGCTGGTATTTCTTAAGTTTCGGATGGGCAGTTGCCCTAGTGCATTAACATTGAAGGCATATAGATCCACTGTAAGGCCCAACCTCTAGTATGGCACCATTGCATGGGGCCCGTACATGTACACAACAGATGACGCACAGAAATGCGAAAAAAATCCAATGTTTTGCGGCGCCTTGACTCTCCTGCTGACATTTTGAAGCATGCAGTTTTGGAGCCACTGTTACAAAGAAGAAAGAAAGTTCGTCTCAACTTCTTAGAGTCATTGTATTTCTCCCGACTCGGCATCCGACCCGCAAACTACATCGCCCAAGATTCCACACCAGCCTCCCGCCGTAAGCATAGCTGTAGTCCTAAACCTATTTCAACGCACACCAATACATATAAAATTATTTTTGCGAAGGAAAATTTCCGAATGGAACGCTCGACCTAACAATTCCTTACTTTCTCCACCTTCCTTGGTGGATGTGTTGTTAGCTCGGAAGCTTGGCAGCTGTTCGTGTAGTGTCATTGTGTTCTTCGATCGTATTATTGTAGTATTTGTAATGTTATTCCGTATGGCTGTATCGATTGCAATAATGTACTTGCCGATTTTTTTGTTCTCTGCTGCCATATGCACTGGAATTTCTTTCTGTATTTTTTCTTCTCTTGCTTGGACATGCAACATGTTCGCAGTATTTCGTAAGTAAAGAAATAAATACTCCCCTAAGGTTGAAGTCGAGTGAATTAAGCCTGAAATGGTTGGATTGTTACGTGTAAAAAAATTAAGGAGTCGAAAACTTGCGCGACAAACAAGCCTGAAGTTCTTCGTCTGAATTTTCCTCAAACTAAACTTTGAAATTATTAAATTTCAGAACACTTGATAATGAAAGTAAAGGCTCGATTTTGTAATCATTAATATGAATTATGATAAGTTTAGAGTCAAAACTAAGAGGTAATTTTATTTTCACGTAGTCAGCACATGCAAGCTTCATAAAATTTGATTCACAGTACCACCGAGCACACTGCTTAGTGTCTGCTTTTCATTTATGATAATAAGTGCGACAGGCTCTTCTAGTGGAATTCAGCTTCTTGTAGACGGCTCACAATGATATCATAGCAAAAGGCGCTATATAAAGCTAAACCTAAGTTAATTACAATTCATTCAGCCGATTGCGTAACGTCCAAACCCTCTTAGTGCATGTTATTGCTGCGCAATTACACGCTGAGAGAGATAAATACAACACGTATAGGGCTACTGCTACCTTTCGAAAGAAAAAAAAAATGTAAGCCATGTATAGAAAAGCGCTACAACTCTTTCTACGTCATCAAAGATTTGTTTGCTTTTTATCTGCCAACATGGAACGATCATCGTGGGGAGTTGTCTGTGCTCTTCACTGAAGCATGACATGCGCAAATGTTAAAAATCGCACTACAAGGTCTTTCATTTTCATTGGGGGTCTTTTCCGCCTACTAGATGGCTTGGCTCATTCCTGCTACGCTTTTAATTGCCGCCGGTTTACGAACTCTTAATCTCTTTAATGCTGCTCCGCGAGAGAAATGCAGCCCTGCGCTTCCTACGAAACTCTCCTGGAATTTCTCGCTCCCGCCGAGAAAGATTAAGGAGAGGCCACTCATAGGCGCACGAAGCGCGCACTCGGTCCCCGCGGAGGCTCGCTAAGTGGCGCAGCACCTGTTCCTTGCATCCTTCAAACACGCTGGGCAACTAAGCGAGTAGCGGCCACGAAATCCAGGCCCACGTGCATTTTTGGTTTCTTTCCGCAAGAAATGCCGGCTGTGACCGATGCTGCTGCAGCGTGCTTTGTGCCTGCTTATTGCAGACAGAGGAGAGGGTTTGCGTTTTCTGAGCCATTCTACACAGTTGTTGCGGCACGTGGCAGAATCCACCAGCGGATTCTTCGGGCGTAACGAAACATTTGTGCAGCTCAGTAGTTTCATTTTGGAAGTTCCCGCGTGTTGTATTTGATAGCAATTTTACGCCTTACCCATGGGACGTTGCTCAATGTGCGCTTCACGCTAAGGCATATTACAGCTGAGAGAGAAACACTTATTTTAGCTCATCAGCTCAGTTCATTGTGGGTTCAAAAATGTCAGCTCTGATCACTGTTAGCTGCGCGTAAACCTACGACAGCTTTTTGTGTCGACTGTCAAGAAAAGCCGCATCATGGGTCCTACCCGGGCTTTCCCGCGTTGTTCTTTCCGGTGCCTGTGGTGGTGTCTAATTGACTATATACGTTCCTTGCTTGCTGAGCCTGAGGTTGTGACATCGAGCCCCGGCCGTGGCAGCCGACGGAGGCGATGTTGAAACATGCCCGCGCTCTTCGCACTGTCAGTTCGCGTTAAATAGCCTGCAGGTGGTTGAAATCCAGAACCCTACGCTACAGCGTCTCTCACATCCCATGTAGCATGACATACCATCTTTCATGCAGTAAACTGCGAGGCGTCTGTAACCGAGACTTATTACAGCTATAGCTGTTAAGCGCCCGTTTGTGGGTTTCGCGCTTAAATAAGGGTCGGCGTCTCTGGTAGTTGCGTTCCCATGGAAACCCATGGGAACGTGGTTACCATGGAAGGAGGAGGGTATCGCGAGAGCGTAGGAATCCCCATCCCGAGTATGGTTGCCGTAGTAGAAGGAGGTTATGAAAGACCAGAGAAAAGCTTAGCCGGAGGCTGGTTACCATGGACGGTGGCAGGTACGACGAGCGAGTAAGGCAAGCATGCGGACATTGCTGACATCGTTCCTAATTCCCACAAAGGATGGGCAGTCTTCTTCAATTCTGGCAAGTCTGGTCCTTATTTCAACGAATGCTTAGTCATTCTGGGATAATTACCTGCGAACGCTTTCATTTCGCTTCGCAGAGTAGTTGCCCAGAATGTGTTTCATTCAAGGCTCCCATTACATCGGATGAGGCTGCGCAGAAGGAGAGCGGGTGTTAGGTGTGTGGTTTTCCTCGAAGTCACTAGCCAAGGTTGGTAATTGACAGATGACACTGAACCCGCCATGCGCAATCGCGAAACAACACAGTGGACTGGGCAGCACAGCCAACGAAGCAGAACTGGTACCCTCCGTAAAAAGCAAGTAGTGACAATTTATCTGCGCAACAAAGAGGCGATACAGGCGAGCGGACGTCGCAACCATTCCTGTGCTGCCAATCTCATCAGAGATGATCGATGGCGGTGCGCTCCATTTTTGTCTGGTGACGTAGATATGGCAATTATCGGTTTTGAGGGGAGGGCAAGCGGCTCGTGGAGTGCACGCGTAACGTTTACGCAGCCAGCGGTGTCGTTGCTGATGTGACGGTTCGAGGCAGGCCACCCTGGCAGCGGGAAGACCGAAGACACCGGGAGTGTTCGAATGGGTCAGTCGACTGTTGCCTAGCAAGAATGCTGCAGAACAGAATTCATTCACACCACCTGCACTTAAGTGAACTGAATCTAGTGCATGTGGTTCCGATTTACTTGGGCTCATATCTGCCACTTCTGCGTACAAGCCTTCATTTGCACGCAGCAGCACCTTGCCTCCCTGCTCTTAATATGTGGGACCTAGTTAAGCGCCTGTGTTTGAGCAGTAAATTGGGGAATTTAGCACTGTTTTATTTATTCATTCCTGCTACCGGCCTTTTGCTCAGGTTCTTGAGAGGAGAGGGGAAGCAGCAACAACACCTACAAATCATATACAGGCATGAAGACTAGACCTTCCCTACCCTTAACTTCATTGCTAATGAAGATTAAAGGCACTAACGTCATGGCTTTCAAATACATCATTCCTATCTTTGTTCCACAAGGCCAAGTGGTGCGGTACAAGTACCACTCTCATACCATGACGGCAGGCAACGTTTAAAGACTTTTTTTAAAGTAACTATCAGTTAGGCAGAACCCGTATTAAATTCAACAAACCTACCCCTAGCATACAGCAGTGTGCAATGAAGTTAAGCATTTGCAATCGTTCGGGTTGTTCCACTGTACAGATGTTTACTACAACAAATGGGAGGGCATAGTTGTAGCGCTAAATAACAGGGACAAAGGGAGAGATCACAACACAAACGATAGTGTTGATTTAGCGCTACTACTACGTCCTCACTATCTAAGCACAAACTAGTCCAGCTTTCTGCGTTAAATAGCATAAATACTACTGCGCATCACGTTTCGATAACAACTTCGATCGAATATACTTTTTTATGCCTTAGCGCACCTTCGGCGTTCTGTACGCGTAAATAAGGCACTTGAGGATGCAAGTGTGTCAGTGTTATTTCTGTATCGACATCGAACGTGTTTTGAGTTCTGCCATTGATTCATGAAAAAAAGACTATAGCATATTCTTCCTACTTCCATGAAACAACAGTTGGTGCCACTTTAGGATGAATATCCGCAGTTCCATCAAAGAGCAGAGGAAGAAAGCAAAGCATAATCAAACAAAAAGTGTCCACACCATTTTACTTTCCCTTAGTGAGCAGTACAGGAAATAAGTTTAGAGGCCGGCTAGAAGTCAAAGCGTTCCAGCAAACGCAGCGTCCTCGGATGGGACGCGGGTGAAATTCGGTTTTAAAACAAACTGGCAACGGCAGTAAAAGGCCCTTAGCGGGAGGCATTTTTTGCGGCAGCACGGGCGGCTTGTTCGCTTTAAACGAGAGAGCTGCTGGAGTGCCCGAACCTCCCGAATTCCTCCCAGCAGTGCGTTTATTTTTCTCAGCAAAGAAATAAATGTTGTGTCACTACGTGCTGCGACTCAGAGAGCATTCCAGAAATGAGAAAAGCGCCGGTAATCGTTGTTCGGTCGGCTGCTCTTGCACACCATGCCCCAGGACGAATTTTTCTTTCTTCTTTATTTACTCTCATGGCCGAAACATTACAGAGGGAAGTGGGTAGTAATAAAAAATGTACAAGAACAATATTGGTACAGCATAATTAGATTATATAATCACTAACAACATTCTTAAATAACTAGGAGTTATTAATGGACCTGTCGTTTTGTGCGCCTCGTTTGTCTTCGTCTGTCGCGCCGTCTTCTTTAAAACTGTCATGTACCAGCCCATACAAATGTTCTACTAGTTGAAAAATGATCGGCAGGTGAAACCTTTCATGAAATAGCTTATTAAAATAAATAACCAGTTCGCAATAAGTATGTTGTTCGTATATAAGCAACTCTTCAAAGAAAAGACAGTAAAGAAATTTGGTGCTTAAAAGTAGTCTTTTTTTCACGAAGACCTCATATTTTGCCCGTGCTGAGCACCGTAGGAGTTTGGTATCACCCTGTAGCAAGCATACAGTAAGAAAACTACGTAACGCTTGCGCTGCGCCCCCCCCCCCCCATTTCCCCTCTCCCCCAGCCCGCAAATCATTTGCGCTCTTGAACTAGTTTTTACCGAGTGCAGCCATGAATGATGCACAACAAGGAAGAACGCATATTTCTGACTTTCACGAATCTTCGTACTGTTCGTTCCTTCACCCTCAAAGCCGCCTGCGCTCGGCTTCATCATTCGCTTGTGACGCGAGATGCGACCAAATTTGTCTCGAATGATCGCATCCGCGCGCAGCTTCTTCCACTTTCTTCCAGATAGCTGTAGTTGCTTTCACGCCTTATGTCGATGGTTCTCGGCCAGCTTTAAATTGAGCGCGGCCAGCAGCGGCAGGCTTTCTGCTCGACGACCGCCGAGCGCACTTGTTGCTACGCCGCCGCCAAGTCATTCAGTTTTTTGTGGGTTCGAGTCAGCCAAATAAACAGTTTCTATTGGAAGCCTTCCGCTGTCTTCCTGACTGCCTGACTGCCGTCAAACCTACGTGGCAGGACCGTGCTGCACGAAACAGAGTCCGGACATTTTTTTAACTAGTGACATAGCCCTATTTTTTTTGTTTTATTTCTCGACATTATCAAGGTGGCAAGAAAACATCAAAAGAAGAGATTCTGGATGCCTTTATAACTAACAGACGCTTGAAATAAAGCTGCATGGATAAGCTCGACGCTATTTCCGGCCACAAGGCATGTTCTGGTTTCAAATGCAGCGGTTGAAAACATCAGGAGTTAATTATCTCTGCTTTCAGTAGCGCATGAGGTGTGCGTATTCGAAGATGCTAGGCCTGAATCGCATAGCGTCTTCAGTGGTCGCCAATTATGCTAAGCGATTGGTGCGTTGGCATAAAAATATTGTCATTCCAGTACACTTGTAATTTCCCTTTCCCCTATGTGCTCTTGGCATCACGCAGTTATGCAGCGTTCTCTCCTATGTTCCTTCCATCGGCTCCCTTACATCATCCTTTTACGTCCTCATGTGAGATCGATCGCTGAATGGTGCATAGTTTATAGACGGGAATCAGTCAGCGACAACTTGATGCCTGCAAAACTGGTAGTTTGTTTCCCTCCTTTACGCGTAGCTCAAGTGACTAAATCATTTGGTATCTGGTTGAAGGGGACTTAAAGAAGACCGGAGAAGTTTATAATGCTCTCAGGTGACTGAGATAAATGAGCGGCTTTCCAACGCACTGCGCAAATAGATTAGTCTGCGAAAAGATGGACCTGCCATTCAGGTGTTTTGGAGGCTACCTATTTGTCTAATAATTGATATGTTTTATGCTAGAAGATGGAACTTGGTGTCTGTCCCTCCTAAAACTAAAAGCCCTTCAGCTCTGTCATGTAGGTGGTTGCTGTAGCTATCCTGTATTGTTTTTACGGTCTGACAGCTGTGCCTTTTGGGGTGCTGTTAATTCCTCCGTTCCTGTGTCACCGCCACAGTTTCAGCTCCTGAGAAAGCACAACCTCGAGTTCCTCTAGTTTGCTTCGGACTGAACATTTATCGCCACCGATACTCCTGCGTCAGCACCAAAATTAGCATAAGCTAGGTTCCATAGCGCAAAAAGCAGAGACTGCAGGTATGTGAATTACCCACTTGCCCGAACAGCCGCCCTGCCAAAATTAGGCACTGATCCCGGTGTTCGTATAAAAATAATCGAATATCAATTTATTTTTCTGTATACGAGACAAATTTGAGTGTACACAAGCACGTAAGTGAGCCGAAATATATATTTTTATTTTGTGAAATAGACACCTAACATTTCTCAAAAGTATTACAGGTCTCTGCGAAGACCAAGAAACCTTACTTCTGAGCACTTGCAAAGCAGTGTTTCCCCAAGGCTTCAGTATTTTTTCCATGGACAGCGCACGTTGGTTTAAAATTCTCAAGGAATCACGGAACATTTGTCTCTGTTTTTCTTTTTTTTTGCGGACCGTCTTCTGCTCCTGCGCAAGAGCATGCCACGCCTGCCATTCTGGCTCATTTTCTGCAGAAAGACGTATGTGACTGCGGTGCCTAAACGGAACCTCCTTATAGTTGTTTCGGCAAAGCGGCTGACACTCATATTCAAGTGAAACCAACCATACGGGTCGATATCGAGCAGTGTTGATTTCTCCCTAGAATTTCCAGGAAAGGCGTCTTGGACTACCACGGATTTTGCACGGTAGTTGTTAATACTGCCAGTGCTTCAAGTCCGTGATGCAGCATAAAGCCGGTGTGCGCATTTCTTTCAATGATGTCATGGCGTGCTAGTTACTTTTAAGACTGTTTTGTCTGTTTTTCATGCCTAACTCCAGAAGAAAGGGTACCGGCGCACCAACGTAATGGTAGCGGCTCTACAGCAAGAGACATACTAACGCGTTCCCGTGTTTTCTCAGCAACTGTTCAGCATAGAGTATAGACCCTTCGACTAAAGTTATACGTGATTATTAGGGGGAAAATTTCTCTCTTATAAACGCCGAACTGGACAACTTCTTCCACAATTTCCAACAGCTTGCTTCTTCTAGAAGTGTCAACCAAAATTGGTTAGTATTCAAGCGGAAACTTTTGACATTAATTGAAACCCATGTCCCAGTCATTTCCAATTGTGGCGATGCAGGTAAGCCATGGTTCAGTGGTACCCTAAAGAGGCTTTCACGTAAGAAAAAAACGCTTTTTTTCGCATTTCCAAGCAATCCAACTCAGCCGTCAGGTGGGAAAATTTTTCGCGTGTCTCAAAGACTATGCACGCCTACTGAAGCAGTCCTAAAGGAAGGTCTTCCACGAGGATCTTCTGCACATAATGAACAAAAATCCCCAAAAGTTTTGGAATCTTCTTTCCACGGTTAGTCATCATACGCACAACATATCACTTTATAACTCGGATGGTTCACATGTGCTGCCAGACGATCGATTCGACGTAATGAACTCGTACTTTTCTTCAGTTTTTATCCATGAGCCAAAAGATAATATTCGCAACTTTCCTGGTACCAGTTTTTCACGGAAGCCGCCCATTATAGTGACTGCGGAAGGTATAGAAAAGCTTATCGACAAGCTGAAATTATCAAGTAGCCCCGGTCCTGATAGCATTTCTGCCAAAATAATTAAAGCCATAAAAGTCCCAATCAGTCATATATTGCAGATAATATTTGCCCAGTCCCTCGCTCAAAGCGCTCTTCCAACTGATTGGAAAATTAGCAAAGTAGTTCCTGTATTTAAAAGTGGCAACCGGTCTGATCCATCAAATTATCGTCCAATATCTTTAACATGCATCGCCTGCAAATTAATGGAACACCTCGTTTATTCTCAAGTTGCCGTACACCTTGATAACAACGCATTCTTCGCTAATAATCACGGTTTCCGCTCTGGCCTTTCTTTTGAGTCGCAGTTTTTTGCATTCATGACTGATCTTCATTTAAACCTTGGTTCATTTTTTCAAACTGATGTTATATTCTTAGACTTTTCTAAGACTTTTGATCGTGTTCCTCACTTGCGGTCCCCCCCCCCCCCCCTCCCATCTGTAAACTTTCTTCTCACAGCCTAGACCCATTAATCTTATCATGGATCAAATGCTTCCTCACCGACCGCTTTCAGTTCTCCGTCATAGGAGGGCATCCTTCAGCCTCAACCAAGGGTTCTTTCTGGCATTCCACAGGGCTCAGTCCTTGGCCCGCTTCTTTTTCTCATCTATATTAACGACCTTCCTTGTGGCATTTCATCATCAATACGTCTCTTCGCACATGACTGTGTCCTCTAATAATAGTAATAATTGGTTTTGGGGGAAAAGAAATGGCGCAGTATCTGTCTCATATATCGTTGGACACCTGAACCGCGCCGTAAGGGAAGGGATAAAGGAGGGAGTGAAAGAAGTAAGGAAGAAGAGGTGCCGTAGTGGAGGGCTCTGGAATAATTTCGACCACCTGGGCATCTTTAGCGTGCACTGACATCGCACAGCACACGGGCGCCTTAGCGTTTTTCCTCCATAAAAACGCAGCCGCCGCGGTCGGGTTCGAACCCGGGCACTCCGGATCAGTACTCGAGTGCCCTAACCACTGAGCCACCGCGGCGGGGTGTCCTCTACAGCCGAATTTCATCTCAAACCGACCAGACCACGCTTCAGGATGACTTAATTTCAATAGATGACTGGTGCAATAAGTGGCTGATGCAGCTTAATATCTCAAAATGCAAGTTTATGCAAGTTTCGCGCAAACGCTCTAACATCACCCACGTGTACTCTTTAAACTCAGTCAATATTTCACAAGTACTAACGTATCATTACCTTGGTATCCTAATCTCAAGCAATATAAATTGGTCCGAGCATATAATTAAACTGGTCGCTGAGTGCTCCAAAACACTGGGCTTTATTCGAAAAACATTATCATTGTCGCCCCCGTCCGTCCGTAAACTGGCATATGAAACCTTCGTACGATCCAAACTCCAATACGCATGCGCAATCTGGTCCCCACATGAGAGTTATATCTCATCAACTCTTTAGAATATGTGCAGAACCGCGCCGCTCGCTTTATATCTTAAAAATACTACAAAATCAGTATCAGCAGTATAACATCATAACTGGATCTCCCCTCATTGGTTTTTCGCCGCAAGATATCACGACTATGCCTCTTTCACAAGATATTTTATCATTTCACGCATGTGCGCCAATCTTTTCTTCATTCACCAGCACGTTCATCTCGACGCTTATTCAATAAGCTATAATTATACAGCGCTTGCATGGATCAGCATCTGCTTTTAATAAGTCATTTCTACCAATTGCAATACAGGAATGGAATGAATTGCCAGATTGTACTGTCATGGAAAGTGACCCTGTCAAATTCAAAGACCGGTTACTGTCTGTCTTTGAAAATTAAATTTGTCTATATTTCTTTTCTCGCCCTTAGTTTGATGTGCTTGAGCAACTCGTTTGTAAATCCTCTTCTCTACTTGATTGATTTTTTTGTAACTGTTTTAATTGTGTTCTCATTTGATGTTACTGATTGTATTCGTTGTCCTAATTGCCCTCATTGTATGTTTATATATATGTTTGACTAGATTTGTTATTTTTTCAACCTCTTTGGCTTTGTTCTTGCATTGTCCTACGTACGTGGACCCCTCCCCCCCACCCCTTATGTAGTACCCTGTCAAGGGTCCTTAAGGAATCAATAAATGATGATGATGATGATGATGATAATTTGGGGCTATATAGAAAGGTCACTTATTGAGAATTAGGGTTCGAAAATGAACACAGTAACACAGCATAGGTGGGAAAGCTCACAATATTAAATTACGAAAAGGAGCAATGCCCGCATTATAAAGCTTTATTTTTTTCCTTCCAACAAAGCAGATAATTATTTCTTTTTACACTCGTTTGTATAGAGAAAGCACTTTTGAAATTTCATAATGCGTCGAGTAGTTTCGCTGAAATTCGGCCCGCAAGCAGGACGTTGTTCTAAGAGCCGTTAATTATGAGTCCCGCCAATTAATTTCTCAGCCTTTAAAACAAGGACGAAAAACTTCAGCAGACACGGGATGAGGGCACTAGACAGCACAAGAGAATTTGCCTTCGCCCAAGTGAGTCTTTCTGTAGAAATGTCGACTATCAGACCGAGGTTCCTCTCTCCAACCTTTCATTTCTTTTTGTATTGCCAGGACTCCCATCTTCCTATTTCCTGTCTATCGTGAATCTGCCAGTGGAGCAGTTTAGCCTGAAGGCCTTAAATTAGGCCTAGAAATCTTATTAACGTCTGTATGAACTCTTTCGTGTAGGCTGATTACAGTATCGACAAAAGATACGTCATACTTGTTTTGAGCACAGAATAAAGGCAAATTAATTCGCGATTACGATATGCTGAGGCCTTGCCGACAGTGATAACTCGTTGGAGCATGTGGACGTGCCATTTCACCACACATTAGACAAACTGATACAAAGAGGCGTTGTGATCGGCGAAAATGATGGTACTGTCTAAAGATAGCGCCCACTTCTTTTCAACGTTGCGCTAATGAATTTAGCTCGCTAGCGCTTGAAAGTTGTACTTTCACGAAAGAAAATGCATCCTCTAAAGCTTGCAACACGCCGATTTTAGCAAGCAGCTGGAAATGCATAACAATAGCCTATGCTCTTCCTAAGACTAGGGTAATATTCTCACTTAGTGGTGAGGGCAGTCCGACCGTCAGGAAGGCAGCTAAATGCTTCCCAAATAAACTATTCATTGGGCTGACTTGCGCAGCGCACGAAGAGAGCACTTTAACTCGACGCTCCTCAAAGAACAGTATCCCAGCCGCTCTCGGCCGCCCTCCGTTTAAATATGGCGACGAACTTAAAGAAAAGGCGCGAAAAGCATCTACCATCTAGCACCCACGTGTGAGGAGTATGCACAGCCGATGTTGTTTGCGATGTGCCTACTCAAATCTCGCGTCAGAAAGTAATAAAGACGTGTGCCACTGGCTTTGAGCGTAAACGAGCAAGCATTGCAAACCTTCGCGTCAACATCCATATGCAGAGCAAAAACACGAAGTACACGCCAACACTGCCAGCGTGAGGAGACGTTTCAGTCCTGGCTCAAGGGACAACAATTTACGTGAGCCTCAGGGTAACCCTGGCAGATGCTCTGAATCGATCATACACGCGAAAGGCTACCGCGTGTCAGCCTCGCCTCTTGAGATCTCCATTGCTTGGCTTCATTTACTCTCAATTTATTTTTTTCCCAACTACATCAGCAAAACCTGTCCTTCCTTCCCCTTTCTTCTTTTCTTTCCTAATAGTTCCGAATGATCTTTCCTTTAAATCCCAGCTCATGGAGCAGCCGTTATAAAGCCTCAGCTGCAAACAACCCTGCCGTCCGTGCACGAGTGAATTCACTGAGGCCACTTTCTGGCATAAGTATTTGGATAATAGCTAGGTGACTGAAGCACGTAGGGCCAGTCAGAGTGGACCGTCAACGTCCTTGTCGTGGAGATTTCCGTGGTTCCTAACGCGGATAATTGGTATTGATATATTAGGTTTAACGTGAGCTGTGATGGACGCTATGGTGGAGGGCTACGGTTTAGGCCAACCCGGTTTCTTTAACGAGCGCTTACATCGCCTAATAGACGCACATTCTGGCATTTCGCCTCCATCGAAAGGAGGCCGCCGCGGTCGAGATTGAACCCTCGACGTTGAGATCGGCAGCCGAATCCCAAAGCCAATGAGTCACTGCTATGGGTCCAAATGCGGATGAGACGCAAATGTGCACCCTTCGTAAGAGGCATGGCTACAGCATTCATGTGCACTTTCTTTTGGCAAGCTCCAGAAGTCGCTTGAGGTCGTTAAATGCTCGCAAAGAAGTCAAGAGAGCAATTTTAATTCCGACACCTAGTCTTTGCGCTATAACCGTGTTTCGGCCAGTTCTCTTTCAGCACGACGCGATGTGTGTTAAGTTAAAACAGGTGCAAATTACAAGAACAGTTTGACTGAGTCCGTCGACGCATCAAACGTCCAACTGCGGGCCCAGCAAAATTAGAGTTCAGAATATCTTTGAATTTCGATCAGTGAATAATTGGTGAAATTTGGGATTCAAGGGCAGAGTTCTGAACGGCGACCGTGGCTTTTGCGGCTAGTCTTGTTTGACCACTGTCACTTTGAAGACCTGTAATAGAAGAATGAATATATCTGGTGTAGTGGTGAACAGATGGGGGAATGCCTTGTGTTTCTTGAATTAGCCATAGTTAAGCACAGCCGACTTGCTCGAAGAGCTGGTTGGGCGCTGGAGCGCCCTGCTCGAGCCCTCGGCTATTACACGGGAGAACCGTCGGCGTCATCGCGGAGAGCTTTTTTTCATGACGTCAGCTGCCATGGCTAGCGGTTATTGTATACGCTACTGCTACTTCTACCGCGGAAATCTGTGACCTTGACTGCGCTTTGATCTTCATGGTTCGCAAGCTATTAATCTGGCTGGAAAGGGTCTCGCTGTGTTTCATGCAAGCGTGCACAAAAGAGACATGTTCCGCTCTGCTGTGCCCTGATATTTCCCATGATTTCACAGCAATGTTGCTTTGCTGGCGTTGTAGCAGTTGGAATAGATTCGGTTACTGCTGCAGTTTTTCCGATTGGGCTGCATGCGAGAGAGAAACTGGGTTAGTGCTTGGGGTAACTTGGCTGTCGAACACGTTTGTTGGGGGGAAGTCGGATCGGGTTGATACTGCTGAGGAGTCGCACGAGTATTCTTATAAATTTCGTGCTGTTGCGGCAAAGAATCTTGTTGCAACTTGCTGGGGATTGCGGTATCAGTGACACAATTGGATGCAGTCCGGGGAATGTATGAATAATCGTACTGATGATGGGCGCATTCAGGACGTTGCCGCTATCGCTGCGATGTTTTGGGCACAGTTCATCATGTTCTAGCAGTTGTCTCCCACTGCTGTAGTGATGTTACGGCTCCATATCGTTGGCGGTGTGACCGTCGGGATAGCTGCACTGCTCCCAAAGTCGGCCGCAATGGCCATCGAACCACTGGTCCATGTCGCTACCCTGCCTGGGGACGCATCTGTGGTGGTACAGACCGCTTCGAAATTTTAGGGAGGTAGGATTGGAGCAGCCTCCGTCGCCGTGGTGGTCACGCCTATGCTTTGGATCACCAAAGAGCGTGCGCTCTGTGTAGAGGTGAAGGGCCCGTTCATGTCTGCGTCTGGAATGGTTTGGATGTTGGATTTTTCTTATTCGAGGGTCCATTTCCATCTCCAGAGACGGCGCTGCCATCATGCGCGTGCAGTGCGGTGCCCCGCAGGTTTCAAACGTTAGTCCTGGCTTTTCAGTCTCTGACGATTGAAGAACGGCGCTAAGGGTCGGTGATGATGAAAAAAATATTCATCGTATTCGGTCCAGGTTGCGTAGAGGATCTTTCAAAGAAGAGCAGCGGATTTCAGCTGCGCGGTGTTTTTGGTTCCTGCGATAGATTGGGCGGAAGACGCTGAGGCTCGGCATGCGGCCCCATCGAACAACAACCGGGCGTTTATCTCTCTGCAGCATAAAGAAAAGAAAATATAAAGGGCAAGGAGAAAACAGGAGTGATTTTATTACAGAGCATGTCGAGTGTCGCAAAGAGAAGAGCTCCGGCCGGTCCTCCTCTCGAAGCTTGGAGGGTTCGATGTCGTCAAAAGACCGCCAAAGGAAAGGGACTTAAAAAGCGAACCAGCGAGATCAAGCAATAAAGAAAACGAGGTGTTCCTTCCAAAGCTCGCATCGTCATATAATGTTGTTGTAAGGGCAACAACAACAGCATATGGCGCACTCGCAGGTCTTGACCCGGTGCCCAAAAGAGTGACTCCCTGCCTCGCCTCACGACACGCTAATGTGCCTGTTATCGGAAAGAGTCATGAGTAGCGAACGATGGGGTCGAGACCCATGAGCAGAGACCCCGGCGGGTCTGACCCCGATTCAGGCTGCCGAGAAACGGAGCGGTGTGTGCTGATAAGGGGCGCAGCTTCGGCGGATAACAAAGGCAACAGCGGTCAGGGTCGGCGCGTCAGCGTGTACGGCGTCCTCTAGGAAGCTGAATAGCCATTGCTCATTTAGGGCATGCTAGCAATGAATGCAAAATTAGGAAACTAGGGCTAACGCAAAAAAGAGCGAAGAACAACCTAAATTCTTGAGCTTTCGCTTACTAGTTCATTTATTATTATTACATTTTCTTATTATTACATTTTCTATGTATTACATTTTCGTTTCGTTGTGAAGATAAACACACATATGCAACAACAAATTTATAATCAAGTACGACATCTTAAGCCCTCATCAACATGATTTCCGGCCGGATGAAACTACTTTATCTGCAGTTCTATCCTTAACACACATGTTAATACAGCTCTCCACTTGGGCAATATCCCCGTAGTTCTGTACATAAATGTCAAAAAAGGCTTTCGACATCGTTAACCGTAAAATATTATTGAAGAAGGTTAATAAATATGGTTTCAGAGGCAAAATATCTACTTTAGTTAAAAGGTACCTTAATAATCTCAAACAGCAAGTAATACGTGATCTCTGCACGTCCACATCTCAAACCGTTGTAACCGTCGTGCCGCAAGGCTCAGTTCTCGGGCCCATACTGTTATCGCTATACATAAATGATCTCCCTGTCGTTTTCAGCATTCTTAACCATTAATGTATGCCGACGACACCGCTTGTCTTTGTTGGAGGAAATTTAGATGAAATACAAGACAACATAAATAATGAGCTTACCAATGTCTTTACGAGGTTCTGGGCTAACCAACTTCATTCTCAACATTAATAAAATGAACTATACAGTGTTTCATTCAAGGAAAAAAGGCAAATAGGGATGAATTCTTTATAGCATTACATGTCATTTAACTAGAACAAGTTGTCACTCAGAAATATTTAGGCGCCTCCTTTGACTTAGATATGTACTGGAAAATACGTGGTCAACAACTTTGCTCAAAGCTCGCATACGGTCATTACATCTTACTTAA
Source organism: Amblyomma americanum (assembly GCF_052857255.1). Lineage (NCBI taxonomy): Eukaryota > Metazoa > Arthropoda > Arachnida > Ixodida > Ixodidae > Amblyomma > Amblyomma americanum. Next base: position 5,264,036 of record NC_135502.1, on the reverse strand, counting down.
GGCACCTGAATGTCTTAACTATGCTATACTACAGATTCTGTACCTTCTTTCATAGCCACATATATGTTACTGTATAGAAACTTGGGCGCGCACTGAGGATTATTATATTCTCAAGGAGTGCACAATGTAGTATATACTTGCTCCAGACAGTTCGCTTGCTACCAGTACACGCAACTTTACCAATGAAAACCGCTGGCATTGTTCACGCCGCTTCAAAATCCATTCACCCGTTTCCAATATGTTTAAAATTCTGTCCGGAAATAAAAGAGCCGCCCCAAACCATAATTTTAGTTTGGTTTATGGGCTTTAACGTCCCAAAGCAACTCAGTCTATGGGGGGCGCCGCAGTGAAGGGCGTAGTGAAGTTTCGACCTCTTGGAGTTCTTAAACGTGCACTGACATCGCCCAGTATGCGGGCACCTAGAATTTCGCCTGCATCTAAATTCGACCACCGCGCCCAGGATCGAACCCGCGTCTTTCGGGTCAGCAGCCGAGTCAACCGCAAAGTTAACCTGCCTGCATCTCATTCTCTATACGGCAAAAGGCTTGTAGAATTATGTGGGGCAGTAGTCTGGAATTCACGGCCATACGCATAGAGCAAGCCCTTAATATTAAGGCGGGAGCTAAGATGTGTTTTTCGCCAAATATCTCTAATACATAGCTTATAGGAGCGTATATGTTACAATATACTGCAACAAGCAGTGAACTAATGACTTTCTCACGTGGTTATTTAACAAGACATAATTCACGGTTTTGTTTATGCAGGCTGATACAGATTTTGGAGCTTAGTATCTGGTAAATTTTGTAATGACCTGATCGCAAGAAGAGAATGTGTTACAGGGATATTTTTGTTGTTCATTCTGTTGATGTGCTCGACATGACATGGGCTATTTCTGGTGTATAATTTGTGTTCTGCGGCTTGAATTTGAAACAGCTTTTCGATTGAACCCGTGACTAGCCAGCGGCTATGGGTCCAATTACTGTTGTATTTTCATGACATGCAAAAACAATTCATTCAGCGACAAACCGCACGTGTTTTGAAAAACTCTTACAACACTATCTTCAATGCAAGACCTGACAGCACAAAATAGGCCATCATAGGGGATAAAAAACAACAGGTTGTCTATGTCAGCAGAAAAGGCAAAGCCTATAGATGAAGCTCTTGGTAGGTACCAAATTATATCTCCTGATTTGCTCTCAAGAAAAGATCTTCAGCCACGAGCGACTTGAAACAATTCTGAAGAAGCCCGCTTATTTCATGTTGCCAGGTGTTTCTTTCGCTCACTATAAACCTAAAGGGATCCGAAACGTAGTGGGTTTTTACATTGAAAAAGAGTTCTAAGCTATCACGCTTGCTGTTAATAACTGCTATCAAATGTTTTTCTAAACCAAAGTCCTTGCACAACTCAGACGATTCACCTTGTTTTGAATAAAGTTTTTTTTCGACTGCTTGAGCGGCCTTGTGTCCAAACATCCCTGATGACAGGGGGGGGAGGTCATATGAAGCCTCCACCCGTATCAGCTCGTAGGAGGGCCAAGTCGTTGTATCTGAACAAGGGCACAACTTTTTTTACTGATGTCTTCAGGCTCGAAGGTCCCTCGCTGACAGTACTCCCGAGGTTCAGTAGCAAGCCGTAGAAGGCGTTTCGTTGATTTAGTTTATTGATAGTTGTGTGACATCCCCATATGCTTCACTGTAAATTTGGGAAATGTGCACAGAAGGCTAAGGCATTCATAATATTCGCCCAAGTTGCAGATTGTTCGTTTCCAGTTCCAAATTAAAAATGTAGCGAACGCTCTAAGCAACAGCACTGCCTAGTGCCCTCCCAGCTCAGAGTAAAAATGAGAGTTTGTGGAGGGGCTCATCTTTTCCTTCCTTTTCTGAGAAGAAAGAAAAATATATATTGAAATTTTTTCCTTTGTTCAGAAATGTTAGATTTGTCATGATTAAAAACTTCCTTCGCACGTGCCTTGCCGATCGTGATTGAAGCGCCTTTTAAATCAGAATTGCATTGGTCCATGGCTTTGTTTAAGAAGTAATATTTGTATGCTAATTCGGTTAGTAAACAGTGACACGTTCCCTTCTTAGTCATACGACGGCACTGCGTGTCGTGCAGTGCTCAAAGAGAAGCCTCTGCAAATCTCATATCACCGTCGCGTAGGAAATTAAATAACGCTCACTTGTAGAATAAATAAACTGTCGGAACGTGCTCTATCCACGTGCACATTCAAGACTCGTTCGTTTTGTCAAACACAAGGTGCGCTCGCTTTGGAAAGCGAAAGCAGGGTAAACACTTCACCGTTGACCTGCATAGGTCGCTGTCATTCATATAAGTTCTTTTATTCTAATCAAAACCCCTGGGGGGGGGGGGGGGGGGGGGGGGGGCAACTGCCAGTAACCCCGTTGCAGTCAAATACGCATAAAGCGCACATAAAGAGCAGCTGAAAGATTAGTTTTTCCTCCCCCCCCCTCCCCCTCCCGTGCACTTCATCTTTCTTCTCTGCCTACCTCTGCACAAAGTGACCAGAATATTTTGAAACATTTCTTTTGCTTTAAGGACTTCCAAAATAACCTATTCTCGCTATTCTCTTCTATACTGCTGCGGATTATCAGGTTCAAGCAATAACACAATAACACAAAAGTGCGCAGTAGTATACTCTTTCTTAAGAAATACATCAGCTGTCCTGATCCTCTTGGATGCAAGTGGAAAATCCCCCGCCGCGGCAACAAAAAATTTTCCAAAAAGTCAGGAAGGCTTTGTTTTGACAGGCACATAGTATAAGCGCAGTGGACATATTTAAGACTGGGGACAGAGTGCCAGACCCTCTGAAATACAGAAAAGAAGGCGCTCCTTTTTGAACCCTAGGAAAATAACGGCTAGAACCTCATTTCCTTGTGACCTCTTTTCTGCTTTATTCTCTGGTCCAAAAACTTCTGTCTGCTAGTGCGTTCGTCCCAAGGATTGACAGCTAATGAAAGCAATGTCGGCCATCAAGCCTGCAATCAACTCCTGTATTCACCGAGGGCAAAGAGGCAAAACAATGCAGCGGATCAATTATCTTTACGAAGCACGCTACAGAATGTACGTATTTCACACGCACAAAAGCCATTAAGACAAACAGCAGAAAAATCGAACGATATTATTAGTGTATATAGTTGAGTGCTGTACCTTAGACAAATACAGGTGAGTCTGCGTGGATTTTGCGCGCTGCGTTCCAAAGCTATGTTCAGAAGATTGTCTTAACTTTGTGGTGAATTCTAAATGTTGGTGCAATACTGTGAAATAAGAACACCGCAGTGGATGGCTCTAGATTAGTCCGAACCCTCGAAGGAGAATAAAATCATCAAAATCCAAGTCACCAGCGTTTCAGCGTTCCGCTTTCACGGAAATGCTTCCGCCGTGGTCCGGATTGAATCCGCGAACTTGTGCTCTACAGCCGAGTGTCGAAACCTCCTGTCATTTAATATATATTAAAAAAGGCGCCCTCCGTTCAAACGAGAACACTGGAAAAGTATTGTTGATAAAAAAAACAGCCTTGCTATCGAATTTCTTTTTCGCATCGCTACTCCAACATATCTGCGCAACATATCTGCGAGCGGCGCGCTTTGGACGAACTGCAAAGAGCTAGGTCTAAAAAGACTGCATCAATTCATCCTTCTGTGGCGCATCCACCCTTTACAATCCTGCTTTTTTGAGCAGCTTTGAATTTCTCCTCAAGAAACTCGAAATTCACTACGCATATATATCAGCTTCATCAACATTTTAAAGCATCCGGGTAGTAGTTTATGCTGTTTAAAGAATTGTTTACATTACCTGTATGTCAGATATAGGGCCTGTTCACACTTGCCCAAAAATCCGGCGAGCGAAGCGGATTGGATCGCTGGAAAAAACTACGTCCGGTTCTCATCTGTTGACGCCCGGGCGAGGCGGAACCGCCGCGCGGCTGCCGTTTCTCGCTTTTCCACACACTTCCCGGCCACCAGGTCGTCGCTCGCAGCGTACGCATATAGGGGAAGAAAAGAGCACACATCGACGCTGTCTGTGTACCATAACCGTATGCACGCTTAAGTACGTTAAACGCAGGTAACGTGATAATAATAATTCGTTTTGGGGGAAAGGAAAATGGCGCAGTATCTGTCTCATATATCGTTGGACACCTGAATCACGCCGTAAGGGAAGGGATAAAGGAGGGAGTGAAAGAAGAAAGGAAGAAGAGGTGCCGTAGTGGAGGGCTCCGGAATAAAGCCCCGCCGGGGTGGCTCAGTGGTTAGGGCGCTCGACTACTGATCCGGAGTTCCCGGGTTCGAACCCGACCGCGGCGGCTGCGTTTTTATGGAGGAAAAACGCTAAGGCGCCCGTGTGCTGTGCGATGTCAGTGCACGTTAAAGATCCCCAGGTGGTCGAAATTATTCAGGTAACGTAGGCACATTCCAACCTTAAGTTCAGCGTATAGAGACAGACACAAAGCTATCAGCCCAGCCTAGTGGCGCCATCTGCTTGTTAGGGCGGGAACCATTACTGTCAACAAAGCGATGTTGAAGAGAATCTGGCTGTACATTATGATGCAGAAAAATGTACTACAAATTTCCTTAGTAACTTCGTGTCCTCAGCAAAAACGGTGCTTAGAAAGCTCCCGAGAACGGCTCCGCATTACCTCAGTACATCTCCACCGGAAATACACGATTAGGCGGCAAGCTGCAGAGAGCCCACCAGCGCACAAGTAAAGAGATACCTCATACCAGCTTGTCGCTGCTCGGTCGTTCTGAATCAACTTTTATAAACCATGGACCGCCGTAGAGAGCCCGTAATTGATGTACTGGGGTCATAAGTTATGCATGTTGACAGTTTAGTTCCTGGCGTGTAAACATGTCCAACCAGAGCTCGCTTCGTTGGGTCGTCAATTTTAATCATCCCCGAATCTGTTCCCCCGAGGGGACGCGCTGAATACTCTGCGTTCAATAGCCATAAATTTTCACGTGCGGCAAGCGACAACCCAGGCACGATTCCGGCCGCGCGAAATAAGTCGTGGATCCCTCATTCATGGTTATTCGTCCCATGCTTGCCAAGCCAGAGCCACAAGTCAAGCAAGCGACGGCTGGCACATTAATAAAAACGGGCCTTAAAAACAACGCATCTTCGTTGCGCGACCTGTTCACGTTTAGGCTCACCACATGACGCACCTTTGAAATGAAATCTCGTGTGGCTTTAGTTGCCCCAGATAAAAACAAGACCAAACTCTTGGGAAGCTCCGGCCTAACGTGCTCCGCCCTGCATCTTGAACAGTAGTGTTGTTTCATGCACTGCCTTATTTCTTTCCTTCCTGGCCTCCTGAACGCGACCTGAACTCCTGAATTTCTGGCCTCAGAGAACGCGACTGTAGCGTTTGCTTGTACTTCTCAGGACAAACCCCGTGCAATGTTGTCTATTCTATCCGTAGGTTAGATATTTACACAAGAAACGCGTTAAAAAAATTGGAGACACTCAAGCTTCCGTTGAGGGTTTGGCGCGGTAGCGTAATGGGTTAATTCCCATATATGCAGAAGTTCATTCTCTAGATTCATAGATCCGTATACATTCCATTCCCTACCTACACCAACTTGCCACTCTCTTTTATTTATTATTCCTTTCGGGATTTTTCACTCACGGCCAACGCCATCGACGCCGCGTGAACCTGATGCTGCTAATGCCACGTACGGTGAAACGGACGATCGGGACAGCAAGCCACGTAGAAGCGCTGCCAGGCGCCTTGCCGAAACGCGCGGGACTCATGTTTCCGTCGTAGTTCGTCGGTACATCGTACTCGACAAACCCGATGCCATGAACGCCAGCATAGCTTCCGCGCCGAACGAACTGGCAGCAAGCCACAAGCTTCACGGTGAACGCGCATTGGATGTGCGCTGCGTTGTTCGCCGCTCATCGCGCGATTTCTGTGTCCCCACACGGTCCCACTGCGCCCGAACGAGACGAGCGGGAGGCGCTATATCAAGGGGCATTAGGAGGCACTAGTGTTCCTGTATATGCTCCCGCAGGGAGCAGAGTTGCGCGACTGTTTTCCTCGCGCCGCTCTTGACGCCATTCGCTGAGCGGCCGTCACGTGATTCTGTTGTCGACGTTTGTTTCATATTTAAGTGGAGGAGCCGACTTTCCAGGCGCAACGCCGGTTCCTCGCCAGCCCCAGTACCCTCTCGGCTGCCATCGTGATCGGACGCGTCCGGTGCAGTCGGCTGCGGTGTGTTGCCGCCTTTTCCGTGCGCTCCAGTTGTATATATTTTGATATTGTGCAGTAACGGCAGCCTAGTCTGATAAAAATTACAGTTCATTATAAATTATAAATTGCTCAGCAGGCACGCTCAAACTTAATGCGGCGACTAATGTTTGCCATCAACAAAATATCTTCATTTTTCCTGCAACGCTACAAGTTCCAAATGAAAATGTGAACAAAGGTTTTGTTCCCAACCTAACCGTACGTGACAGAGAATTTCTCATGTGCAGCCGCTGCCAGCCTGTCTGCTTATTCTGCTGCCACCTCCAGCATTTTGCAGAAATGGTTTGGTTTGTGAAATAAAGAATGTTTGACAAGCAAACTGTATATGAAATTTTGTTCTAGTCCCAGTCTATTACACAGAAGTGGGAGGCCAGTCTCTCTGCATGAGAGCAAGCTTTGCCTAGGCTATTTAACTATTTTATTTGTTAAGAATACCCTTAATGTTCCACTGACAAGGATGTTAACACTGAAGGAGTGGGGAACAAAAATAGCATGAAATACTTGAAAGCAAAATTGGATATTTTGATAATTATTTTTCCTTGAGTAAAAGCATAGAGCAGTGCAAAACAAAAATATTTCAGAATGCAGTGAAGGTACATATATTTCAAGTAGGTCAAGAGAAAACGCAAAAGTGCTTTGGGAAAAACGAGCAAATAACATCACCAGAAAGAGATACACATCACTTTTCGAGATCCTTGGAAACTATTAAAGAAGTACGGCACGTGATGCGTTTGGCTTGAAAAGATGACCATGGCATAGGAAAAATGCAATGGAGGGCTAGAAGTCAGAGCAACAAATGATAGTATATTTTGTGAAAGATAAGTGCGCGAGTTTGCGATATCTGTGCCTTTGGTTGGTTAGATTTACTTGCGTGCAAAATGCATTCCTTTAGACTGCCCGCATTCACATCGTATGCAGCGTGGTTTCACAAGCTTCGTGCAACATCGGCGGTCGCAACCCTATAGAATAATGTATTTCAATGTGGTTCTGCAGGGAGATGCAATACCGCACTTGTCTTCATCGCACAACTCCCGCAGGTTTTTGATTTTCAAGCATTTCTGTGCCATTAATGTCCGTACTGCGAGCTATCGCTGTCATTCCGCGATCTTTCTGTCATGCTGTATGATATTTTCGGCAAATCAGATTATTTTTCGGCGTTTTTTTCAACGAAGTATGATGGGCTTAGCATCTATTACTGAGCACTGAGACAGTAAAAGGAAAAAAGGATGCCCGCAATCCGGCGCCGTTTGTAAGCTTTTCAAAAAAAGCGAACTGCTCTACAATGCCAGCCCCGTCATGAACCCAGCGCCTGTGCGCTCGAGGAGCTGCTTTCCCGCACAGCTTGGAACAAAATGGCGGACCTTCGCGAAACTCTGCTCCCTGCGGGAGCATATACAAGAACACTAGGAGGCACTGCCGTCGAGCGCTATCAGTTGGGACAGTGGCGTACACTACGAGAAGGAGGAGACAGTGATTTTAGTGGGCGCCACTTGATGGCGCTACATGAGCGCCAAGCGAAGAGGAAAGTTGTTGACAGTGCTTAAAAACACAGACAGAAGACAGAAAACATAGAAGACGACGTCACAGGCGCTGAAATTCAACTTTATGTTTGTTTTGTTTTATGGGGGTTTAAAGTCCCAAAGCGACTCAGGCTATGAGAGACGCGAGCTTCAACTTTATTCAAGACCCTTCTCCTTCTGTGGCTGTAGGGAAGGATGAAAGTGGGAAGACACGGGCTTGTCTACTGGAGGGCTGGCATCCACGCCCACTGCCGGTGTGTCATAGGAGGAGGAGGGGAGGGGGAAAAAGATTGAAAGGAGAGGGTAGGCGCGCAGCCGCAGTGATCATGTCAGATGACATGTGCCTATGACCTGTGGCCTATAGGCGGCCGGAGAGGAGGTGCCGGAAGGCCTTGGCAGGATGGTGACCGCCGGGGAAGAAAAGGTGGTCCACTGAGCTGCAGGGGAGGCCCAAGGAGCGGTAGCCCGCCTCCATGATAGACCTTGCGGACACAAAGGCAGGGCAACCACACAGGAGGTGCTGGGCTGTCTCTTCTGGGTAATTGCAGAGGGAGCACCCAGGGGAGTCGGAGAGGCAAATGCAGAAGAGGCGGGAGCCGGTGTTGGCGCAGCCTACCCTGAGCCTCAGTAGGAGGCTGCGCTCCTTGCAGTCAAGGCCAAGATTTGAAAGAGGGTGTGGGGGATGGCCGTTAGCCACCCTGGGATCCGGGTGATCGAGGAGGAGGAGGCGGTCCACTATGCTCCTTGCCAGGTCCAAGCGGCAGAGATTCCTGGAGAGCGGAGTTCCTGGGGAGTGTGCCGATTTTGCCAGAGAGTCCGCTTCCTCATTGTCCAAGACACCGACATGGCCGGGACCCAGGTCAGCCGGATGCGGGTTCCCCTGGTGCACAGTGCGTCGAGCCGCCAAGCCAGCCTGCGGGCGATGGGTGGGCCCTTGAAGGGCCTCAGGAGGAGCTGGAGGGCTGCCCTGGAGTCAGTATAGATGGCTGCCTCCTTGATCCCATGGCGTTCGTTCAAGATGTCAGCAGCCAAGTGAATGGCGGCCAGTTCGGCGGTTGTGGGCGAGGCCACAAATGGGAGCCTGGCCTGTCTGCTCGAGTGGAGCGATGGGGCAGTGCAGGCTGCAGCCGCGGATGGGCAGGGTCCTGGGAGGACGGAGCCATCCATCAGTGAAAATAGGGACAGTGCGGGGGGTTCGGCCTGGAGAACCGCAGCGATCTCCTGACGTAGGCCCCCAGCAGCAGTGTTCCGCCTCGTCCGGGAGCCAGGTAGGGAGAGGTGGACCTCGCGGAGGTATCCAAGGTCCGGGCGAGGAGAGAGGGGGAAGGTCTCGGGCTGTCCTCCAACAAGATCTTCGAAGTACTGCGCCACCTGACCCATTTTGGAGTTGGGCTTCATGAGAAGGCGGTCCAAGAGGGGGCGCCCATCGGGCGCGTTGTGGAGGCGCTCTATGTGGCGGAGGGAGGTGCGCCTGGAGAGGAGCTCCAAGGGCCATGAACCTGCTTCTGCCAGGGTGGCAGCCACAGGAGAGGAGCGAGGGAGTCCCAGGCATAGTCGTATGGCCGCCCGCAGTTTACGCTCGATGGCCAAGTGCTGGGCCACAGTGAGCCGGACGAGAGGTAGAGCGTAGGTGAACTGCGGGACGGCCATGCCTTGGTAAAGCTGGAGTCCCAGCCTGGGGGTGATGCCGTTGCCCTTGGCTAACAGGGACCGTATAGCCCCTGGATCCTGGAGCACTGGGCCAGGAAGTGGCGCACTGCCGGGTTCCATGTGAGCCGGACGTCGATGAGAAGACCCAGGTATTTCACTTGGCGGTTCCAGGCGAGGTCGCGGCCACCAACGTGGAGGAAGCTCCGGTCAGGGCGGGCGCCAACCCTGATGTTAAGGAGCATCGCCTGTGTTTTGGAGGGGGAGATGCTGAGGCCTGCACGCTCCAGGAAGGCGGCGACAGCATTGATAGCCCGCTGCACGTTCTTAATGGTGTGGACCCTGTATCTGCGGGGCCACGTCACCAGATGACAATGTCATCCGCGTAGATAGCCACGTGCATGGGTAGCCGGAGGTCCTTGGGCAGGAAGTTGGGCAGGAGGGCCAAGACGGCGTTGAAGAGCAGGGGGCTAAGGACGCCACGCCAGATGTGCCGCAGGGAGCTGGTGACATTGCCCAGACGGACACATCCCCGGCGGTCAGCAAGGAAGCCCCGGACATACTGCAGGAGGTTGTTGGAAATGCATATGATGTTGAGAGCCTCCAGTATGGCCTCGTGTCGGATGTTATCAAAGGCGCCTCGTATGTCGAGGAGAGCCAGACACACTACGTGGCGGTTGAGCCTCGCGTCTTCCAGGGTCGACACCAGGTCTGCAATGGAGTCAGCGGTGCAGCGATGGTGACGGAAACCCGAATGCTGTTCCGGGAAGTGGCCGATGACGTTGCCCACCCAAGACAGGCGTTCCAGGGTCATGGCCTCCATGACCTTTCCAGTAACGGAGGTGAGGGAGACAGGCCGGTAGGAACTTATGGCCGATGGGGGCTTGCCCGTCTTCAGCAGGGGAACGACCAGGGCAGTTCTCCACGTATCGGGGAGGATACCTGTCCGCCACACCTCGTTGAAGGAGGACAGCAGACTGGCCCGGTGGTCCTCGCCGAGGTTACGTAGCATCTGGTAAGTGATGCCGTCTATGCCCGGTGCTGTGCGTCGCCTGGAGCGGTTGAGTACTGCAGAGAGCTCCCGGTAGGTGAAGGACGCAGTGCAGGTAGAGGTTATGTCTGCTTCCCGAGGTGAAAGTCCTTGAAGTAGGCCAGGTAGAGCAGGAGCCTGGGTTGGTGGCCGAGAGTCCCCGCAGGGGAAAAAGGCATCAGCCAGCCGTTCCGCCAGCTCCTGGCAGGTGATTTCCAGGGAGACAGCAGCTTATTCAAGACCCACCGAAACGCTGCGTATATACCCAAAACACAGGCGCCAACAAGCGGCGAAAATTTTATGCACTCGTGGCAACATAAATTATATGTCAAGTAGTGGTAAAACAACAAAGGCTAAAAACCAAAGAATGGAACACGGCAGGATAAAACCAGAACAAGATGACACAAAAAACTTGTATTTCTGCTGCTTCATTGAGTTTCCACGGTTGAGTCACTTCGATTTATTTCGCCGCCGTTTGCTATTCTTATTCGACACCGGCTTGCTTTGCTGAATCGACACGGGCTACTGGCACCTTGTATCTCCTAGTCTGCTCCCGCCAGTTCAAAAGCTTTTGCGTCCATACACCCAGTTGAGTTATCTTAACGTTTACGAATGTGTTGCGTACTAGTGGCTAAGTGCTAATGCCAGGGTTGAAAGAGACGATAACAAAAAGAAAAGAAAAATGGGACACAGAACGGATGCGAAATTGCTTAAAATTCAATTGCTTTGTATCTATAATGTTGTAAATATGTTGGCAGAATGCAATGCAATTGTTTTAACCGTAATTTCGACGAGGCAGCATTTAATTGCTTTCAATTCTCACGTGCTGTTTTATGTTTTGAGAAAAGTGCAAGGCAGCTGCACCTCTTCCCTGCTGTTTTTTTTTAATCGCGAGAATTTTACATCAAACGAAGAATGAAAAATAGTGCTAAAGGAGTCAAAATTAATCCTTCAATCAGTTCGTCTGCATGGCATTTCAGGCCAACCTTTAGGCCTTTTTTTCTGAATATGTAAAACTTGCTGTAATCTATTATTTGTATAAAGCAAAGGTTGCCTATGTGCATTAGCTTACCTGCTAATGCACGGACGCGCGAGGCCGTCATGGGAGAGAACCGCCGGAAACAGGTCATTTGTTCCCAGACATGTCCTTCGACGATTGGGGCGATGACGTTCGCCTGCCGTTGCGGAGCTCTTCACGTGAAGAACCACCAGAAGTGGGGCCCTTACGCTCTCAAACTTCGGCGCGATGTTCTTGGGGTTGATGACGGGCGCACTGTGACGTGGCCAGACACGGCTATTAGGCCCAGATAACACCCGGCTCCTCTGCGCAATCTTGGCGGTTTGACAGAGCCTACACTGAACCAAACGCTTGTACCCTCGAGAAAAAGGTGAGCTGGCTGCTTCCAGACAAGACTTGGGGTCGCCGTTCCTAGCAGCATGTGATAAGTGGCAGTCTCATGGCAATTGTACTGGATTTAACCCTGAAACAAGCGGCTTTCCATCAGCGCAGAAAACCTTAATATTCATAGTGACACTGCGGTCACCAAAACCAAAATGTGACCAGAATGTTTCTTCTATACAAATGGGCTGTTTCACGCGTGCTTCCATTTAAATTTTCTTGACTCCTGCCATTGTGCTCTCTTTGAAGTTTGTTACGGCATTCTGCTTGACCCACATGACCGAGTTATAAAGTGGGCAGTAATGGAAACTTTGGCGCCACGATTGCTCATTCACGCACTCTTAAGGTCGCTGCTGTAGTACATCCTTACCCTCCCACCTACGAAAACACTTACATGTACTCCTAACAACCTGAGTGTTGTCCCGAGTGTCTCACAAAGCACTCGCCCGCGTGCTAGCGGCCCTGTTTTCTCAGGTGGAACAGCGCTTTCTGTGCTGAAATGTGTGCACAAAGCCCTTATTTGCATACTGGAGGTCTAGCACACACGTCCACACTTCAGTGGCGTACGCGAAACGGCTGAAACGGCGGATCTCCTTGTTTAAGTTTCAGGTATCGGGGTAAACACGCCATACAAGCGCACATTTAGCTCTGTAAACATCGCAAAATTTTAAGCGTACCCGTTATGACTGCGTTAAGCACTGGATGAAGCCATGGAAGGCTGATTCAGCGCGTGCGAATATTCCTGTGCTGGTGCAGTTTTAACGCCCGGCAGCATACCTACCCCTCTTCTCTCACTCTCAGATGACCTCCTCCTTACTTCGGGCATCTTTCTTCGTCAGTGTACCCAGAACGCCTCCATTTAAGTCTACGCCGCTTATGGCTGCCTTCTCATTTTGAGCAACTACAACTACGTTTACACATCACAGGCGCGTGCAGTTCAAGCTAGTCCAAACGTTGTCCAAGTCATGGTTAACGAGCGCAAAAAAGACGAAGTCGCAGAGAAGAAGACGTCTTGTGTCGTGTTGCCGTCTTCTTCTCTGCGTCTTCGTCTTTTCTGCGCTCGTTAACCATGAATACGTACCAACTAGCCCAACTTCTCACGTTTCCCAAGTGCTTGTGAGCCGACGAAGGAAAGAGTTTTTGCTTCCTGGCTAGCACCTCGGTTACCATAGCAACCACTAAAACAAAATGTCGTTACTAGAGAGGCCTCTATCTTGGTCTCTATCCGTGAAATCAGCATAACTCGGAGGCTGGAAACGCGACCAGTAGAGCTAACGCTCTAAAAACTTTAAGGAAACGGGGAGTACGACACCTTCCTTTCTGACATGCTGCGGCACAGACTCGTTTGCGGCATTAATGACGCGCCAACACAAAGGCACCTCCTTGAAGAGACAAATCGGACGTTCGAGTCAGCATTCAAGCTCCTATTTGCAATGGAGACGGCGAAGAGAGACTCGAGCATGTTGATGCAAGCTCAGGGTATGGACGAAGCGCAGCCAGTTCACAGTGCGATGCGAGCGATGTGGAAAGCCGCACTACGCAACAACTTGCCAGTACGCCAAATCCAGGTGCAACGCATGCAGCGAGATCGGGCATCTGGCCAGAGTATGCCGCTCAATGAAGGCTACCGACACGAAGCAGAAGAACGCGCCAAGCAAGCACAGTAAGCAAAGGAAACAAAAGAAGCAATACACAGCCTTGCGAACAGTGGAAATCTTCCTTCAAACCATTCATAGGTCTACGAGACGTGGTAGATGAACAGCGAGCAAACAATTCCACCATTTGTAGCAGTGTTACAAGTCGCTGGCAGGCCTCCTCGCATGTAGCTGGACACGGGGGCCAGTGACTTCGTAATGGGGGAGACCGCATTCTAACAACGTTTTTTCAAGCTCTCAGTAGACCCATCAAACATAATTCTAGAGTTATTGCGGAAGACTGACACCCGTTAGGGGCAAGGTTACCGTTCTAGTTGAGTTCGGACGAAGAGGGGCAACACTGCCTTTGTTCGTAGCTCCGGACCAGTGTTGGGAAACGCTTCATTTAGGTAGACATTTATTGCGAGTCGGCGTTTTGGACAGAGCCTGCCCTTTCCGCTTTGTTTGTAGCTCCGGACCAGTGCCCCACACTTCTCCGCCGAAACTGGACAAGTGCGCAGCAGTTCGACCTCAATGACGTCAGAGCCGTTGACTCACGAGCGCGTTGAGAAGCTGCTGACATGCTGCAAAGAACATACTTGACAAGAGCCAACAGTCACCGAAAGCAAGGAGCAATAGAGGCTGCCCTTTTTTTTTAATTCGTGGTTTTCACAAATGGGAACAACCACATGCCGCCGCTGCGATCCGAAGCCACGGTCTCCGGATTTCGCGCCCTCTGCTCTACCAAGTGAGCTAGGGCGACGGCTGCCCAACCTTTTGCTTTCGGTGGCATTTATGTGTAGTGTAACCGAATGTTCACCAACATGTGGTTGTTTTTTTCTTCTGCTTGTATTAATCTCCCACTTATGAAGACCACAAATTAAAAAAAAAAGTTATCGCCTATGCTCTTCGGTTTCAGTGACAGTTGGCTTCCGTCATGTATGTCATAACGCACCCCTCTTTTCCCTTCTCTTGTCTGCTCAATAGTAAGCGAGGGTATCAGTTGCGTTCCTTTTACCCCTTTCTCTTCTTTGATGTCAGCCCGAAGGGGAAAGGTAGAAGAAGTTGTTGGCTGCCGACGTCTTGAGGTTCTAAACTTGCTCAGTCACAATACTCGAGGAACTTCAGGAAGTAAACTGTTTAATCACATATAAAATAGTTAAGGCAGAACGGAAGGTACAACAAGGAGAACAGCTATGTACATACTGACTGGTCCGCAGAGTGACCAGACGAAATCAACCCCCGGTACCACCAAAACGTCTTCTTTTAATCCCTAAGTCCCCGCCCTCAGTGGGGACAACAACTAATTAGGTCAAAACACAAGCACTCATCCAATCATATACCGGGGAAAGGAAAACACATCCAATAAAACACATGGGAAAGGAAAACACATTGAAAAAAAGACAGAGGAGAGTAAAACACGCCAAATCAAAGATTGGGGAGAGGGGACAGGTCATTGTCACGAATACTAAGAGTAATTCCCCTCTCGGATCACTCCATCCTCCCCCGCGGGGCGACATGTTTACTCGCTTAAGGAGAATGTGAGGAGCGCACAGATTGTCGAAAGCCGTCCCCGAGGGGCCACTTAAGGCGCCACCGCTCCCCAATTCTTCTTGACGCCCCCACATGCACAGGAAGTGTCTGGCAGTCATATGGAGCTGATAAGCGCTCACAGTGAGCATGAGGAACGCGTCTTCAAAATTGCCTCCTGGCCACACACTGAACGACCGCCGCCCGGGACATGGCCTTGGGCAGCGTCGCCGCGGTAGGAATGAAAGGCGTCGCGCGTCTTCGCCGCTCCTTCTCGGAGCGGGGCGGTGAACAATGGGGCCCGGCCAAGCTGGGTCGCCTGCGCACCCCGCACTCCCCTCCGGCGCCGTCCACTTGACTCATTAGTTCCATGTAGAGTCAAAAAGGAAAATGAAATCACAGCGTACGCAGTCTTGTCCACACACAGCCGGAGTTCCGTACGTGTTTACTTGGGGCTCCGGATGTGCCCATGCCAGCCGCGCACGACATCATCGGTTCTGGCAGTCTTGATTCCATAGGTAGCATACGAGGGTGCTCACACATCTTCCGCGCTCACCGTTCGATCACCTTCCTACGTGGCACTCGCGGTAATACAGGACGTACTACGTCCGCCGCTATGAAAGAGGGTTGTGCTGGTGAACAGTTTCATGGTTCGGTTACACTACACATAAATGCGACCGAAAGAAGAAGATTGGAAAGCCGTTGCTGTAGCTCAGTTGGTAGAGCCCCGGACGCCATGTTCGGAGGTTGTGTGTTCAGATCTCACCGGCAGGTTGTGGTTGTATTCTCGTCTACTTTTATTATTCTTACATTTATGAAAACCACAAATTGGGAAAAGACATCCCTATGCTCTTTGGTTTCGGTGACTGTTGGCTTCCGTCATGTATGTCATAACGAGCACTTCTTTCAATTCCCTTGCATGCTACAAAGAAGTATTTTCAGATTTTCAGAAGAACTAACAACATTCAAAGGGTCATAACTCTTGTCTAGGAAGATTCAGCCCCTAATTTTTTAAGCCGCGAACAACTCCTTTCGCGCTGCAAGACAATGTTTCAGAAGAGTTCCGAAGAATGCAACGAAAATGGGTACTTCCACCTATCAGAACGTCGGACTGGGCAGCCCCAATTGTCCCTATGCTCAAGCAAGACGGCCGCATGAGCATATCTGGCGACTTCAAGGTCATAATTAACGGTGCCACACTGCTGGAAAAATATCCCGTGCCGCAAGTCGAGGACCCCTGGTCGAAACTTTCAGGTGGCCGAAAGGCTGGACCTGAAAGACGCTTAACTGCAAGTAGAACTTGACAGCAGCTCACAGAGTCTAGTGACCATCAACACGCCTCAAGGCCTCTTCCAGTACACCAGACTGCCTTTCGGAGTAGCTTCAGTGCCAGCCATATTCCAGAGAGAAATGGAAAACTTCCTTCAGGACATGCGCCATGTCACCGTATACTTTGATGACATCTTGGTTAAGGGACTGGACGGCGCAGACCACTTCAAGAACGCGGCCAGTGTGCTACAGCGTCTAAAGGAAGCAGGCCTCAAGCTCAAGCTTGAGAAGTTTCATTCATAGCGACAGAAGTCGAGTACTTGGGCCATGTCATATACGCAGATGGACTGAGGCCAACACCAAACAAAATGGAAGCTGTCGTGAATGCTCCAAGTCCCAAGGACGCCAAGCAACTTAAAAGCTACCTTGAACTCAATTTCTTCTGGCGTTTCCTGCGTAACCTTTCGACAGTTCTCCGGCCCCTGAATCTCCTATTTACAAAAAAAAAACTTCATGGAAATAGACAAGCGTAGAGGAACAAGCTTTCACAGAATGTAAAGATCTACTTACTTCTGCACCGGTACTACATCATTTCGATTCTTCCAAGCAAGTCGTTCTCAGTTGCGACGCTTTACCGTACGCAGTCAGAGCTGTTATCGCACACCGAGATGATACAGGGAAAAATTATATTACCTTCGCATTATATTACCCTTCTTCCAGCTGGAAAGAATTAGAGTCAGCTGGACAAAGAAGCCCTTTGCCTTAATTTTTGGCGTCTCGAAATTTCATCAGTGTCTCTGGGACCAACATTTTGAAGTGGTAACCTATCTCATACCACTCCTGGGACTTCTCGGGCAAGGCAAGCCTATTCCCGGCAGATCATCATCTAGAATGACATGCTGGGTAATTACTCTGTCAGCTTAAAAGTATACGCTTGTGCACCGCCCTGCCACCAGCATCAGCAAAACCGACATGCTGAGCTGGATACCGCTTCCTACAGATCCCGGCACAGTACCCAGGCCTGCTGTTCATATCCACGATTTCTTTCGCCATCTGCCATCTTCATCGCCAAAGCTAGAGATCGTGATCCTGTCATGTCACGCCTGCTCTATGGGCTCCTTACTAGTGACGAGCTGCCAAGAGGAGGTGATTAGCTAAACTTTTATAAGGACTGTACAAAGTTTAGTATTCATAAAGTCGGCGTCCTGCAAGGCACACGAGTCGCCGTTCCTAACGTATTACAAGAAAAAGTTCTTGATCTGCTTCATGAAACTCACCTAGGTGTGGAAAAGATGAAAGGAGTCGCACGGAACCACATCTGGTGGGAAGTACTCGACAGCAGCATGGCACAGAAAGTGCAACTTTGCCAAATACGCCAAGAACGGCACAGAATGAGATGGAAAGCACAGTCGAAGGAACCATGGTCTCGTCTGCATGTCGACTTCGGAGATCCATTTCAAGGACATTACTTTTTCGTCCTATCCTAGTCAATGCCTACCACAAATGGGTAGAGTTGGTTACCGCTCATGCACCTTCAACGGAAGCCCCGATTCGATTCCTGCGATGAATATTTTGCACACATGACATTCCAGAGATCATTGTCGCCGACAACGGTACCGCATTCCCCAGCGAGAAGTATGCTGACTTCTTGAGCAAGAATAGCATTTGGCGAATCGCGATCCCGCCATACCACCCAGCATCGAACGAAGAAGCGGAACTCGTTGTGCGGACAATTAAGGGGAAACTCAGGAATGCAGCGTCTGCAGATTTCAAACAAACATTGCGATGATCCTGCTTTCCTGCAGAGGAACGCCGCACGCGTTTACTTGGTCCCCTCCCGCTGAGCTCCTCATAGGCAGGCAGCTGCAAACGCCCATTCAACGAATGCACCCCGGCCTAAGGGCGCATGTGGACTCCAAGCAACTGGAGCAAAAGATGCCTGCGACAATGAAGCACACAGTGGCTCTTTGCCTTCGTCCGGCGAGCCCCTTTTTGCTCGAAACTTCCAACCAGGTCCTGCCTGGATTGCCGGATTGGTTCGCCATCCCACAAGTTCACTTCAAGTACAACTCAAAGACGGAACGCTGTGGAACAGGCACGCGGACCACGTGCGATTTCAAAATACGCCCGGCGTTCCCTCGAATGACGAGGAGCCTCTTCCTGCTCTAGCAGCGACAACGGACACGGAACAGCCGTCGCCACCTCGCTGCTCATTAAGCAGCGAGCCGTCTACAAAGGCCTCGGCGTGCCAACGACAGTCAAGTGCGGCCCCCTTGCACCCGCAGCTTCGCCGGTCTTCCCGGGTGGGAAACCCTGTTAGCTACTACGGACTATAGCGGCGTAAACAAGGCACCGCTCGTGCCTCAGTACCTTGCAGCAGGCTCCATAACAAAGGGAAGGGTGTGACGATTTTCCAAAGAAGTGGGCGCCACGGACACCGCGAGCGGTTTCTGAGCGGCACCCAGCTGCACAGTGAAAAAGGAAATAATAATAATAATTGGTTTTTTGGGGGAAAGGAAATGGTGCAGTATTTGTCTCATATATCTTTGGACACCTGAACCGCGCCGTAAGTGAAGGGATAAAGGAGGGAGTGAAAGGAGAAAGGAAGAGAGAGGTGCCGTAGTGGAGGGATCCGGAATAATTTCGACCACCTGGGGATCTTTAACGTGCACTGACATCGCACAGCACACGGGCGCCTTTGCGTTTTTCCTCCATAAAAACGCAGCCGCCGCGGTCGGGTTCGAACCCGGTTACAAAAGGAAAGGGAAAAGATAATAAATGCTCTCCCGCTTTTCAGGCACAGGAGCAGTCTGACTCCCGCCAGAAACGTGTACTGTCGGTTCACGGGGCGCCTCTTCCTGCTCCCTCTTCAGGGCACGTTGGTCACCTGTTTCGGCATTCGCTTTTAGGTTCGCCCACTTACAATACTATGACACTTTCCTATTGCGGGTGAGGGTTAAATGGTTTGCCAGTATCGAGGCTACAAATCGCAGCTCCTATAAACTTTCCTTTGCGCGAGCAGTCTTCCTTGTGGGGCAAATAAACGGCGTAAATAAGCTGAGGGTCCTCACTCTTAATATACAAAGCACTGTACGGGCTCTGCTCCTATCTGTAATGGGGGTAATCAAGAGGTTATCGATATGCAGTATTTGAAATCTTGGCTGCAAATAAGTGACAGGCTTCACGAACACCGACGTCAAGGGCTCTGCTCTAATTTTACCTCCCTCCACAACCTACCATTAAGGCAACGCCTTGCAATGTGGCTATCGACTTGACCTTTTCCGCGATAACGCGTGCTCGGTAGCCACCAGTACAAGAGCGTGTGCGCTCCTAGACTCGAGAGATGGCAGATGTTGAATAAATATACGGAGAAAAGTACGACAAAAAATTTGAAGGTTTCGTGATCATCGCCGCGTTCATTGCGCTCCACGCGAAAGATTTGGCGTATATTGTGTACCCGGGAATCTATTTTACGCTGTCATGAATGTTTTTCTCTTTCTTTTTTTTCATTCACCTCGGCGTATTTACGCAAGCATCGCATAGTGGGTTGTTGTATCGGCGCTCAGACTGCGTGCCTTGAATCCTTTGTCTTGACCGTGCGCTGCTAGCTTTTTCATGTTGTCATTCCCTACCGACCCCAGTTTGAACTTTACTGCACAGTGCCGTTCCCCACGCCCACTCACAAAGGTGTTAGAACTACTTCTGATAGAATTTTACGTAAAGTTTAATTGGACTTTCTTCCTTATATTGCATAGCGAAAAATATAACCGAGGCAGTATATAGTGAGATTGCGGGCGCAAACAGCCTTGCAGTTATATTAAAATAAGCGCTTACTGGACATTTCAAGATAATGGGTTGCCAACTACCTACATTTCTTGCATTTCTAAGATTATTGTGAATTATCATACTTTAATGAAGAGCACCCAAGGTAACAGTCGCTGTAAAATTACCAGTGATGTCCCGACCCTGAAGCGAAGCAAAAGGATTGCCGCAAGAACGCCAGTCACAGGCGCCTAAACTTTTAGCCGGGGCTCTGTAGAAAAACTAGGTCGTAGCTGCAAAAACAAAATTCTGAGATGACGTTTCAGCATTATAGTTCCTTGGAAGCACCAGATTCTGAAGGATCTTAAAAATGTTTCTCAGTGCCAACGCGTACTTCCTCAACCAACCAAGAGATCTGCAAGAATCTTCCAGCACATAAAGAAGAAACAGAAACAGCCAGGAAGATCCAAATGAGAATTAGCAATCCTTGAGAACTGCGGGAGCTCAATAATTGAGTTTCTTCGCATGGAACGCAATAAATGACACAGAAAGAACAGTACAAGGCAAAAGAAAGGCAGAGTAAGGAAAGGAGGTGGGACAAAAGCCTAATTCCGCTTGGTCTCCGATGTCTTTGTGCAGCAAAAAAAAAAATAAAGGAAAGGAGGGAAAGAGATTATCTGGAAGAAGGATATTAGAGTCTTCTTAAGGACGTAGTACAAAGGTCACCAGAGATAAGGTGAGCATTATAAAGATCCACTGTTACAGACACGCCTGCGATTGCTCGCGCGCACCAGCAGAGGACGTGACCCGGAATAAGCGCCTGGAAAATGCGGTGTGTTAATTACGTTCTCTGCCGTTGCAGCGAGTGGTAGGCAGCCTCGGCCTTAATTATGCAGTGCAAATGAATACAGTGTGATTTCCGCGGTCACTTTCATCTGCAAACGCTACGCAATGCTGAGTCCGCAACGAATCTGTGGGAAGAAGCCAATTAAATAAGGTCACCAATCCAGTCCTCATTCCTTTGTCAACCCTCCTCTGCTCCTGCCAATCCATTTTTTTGCGCGTGTGTGTGTTTTTTCCACTCGTGCAATAGGGTCCAAAGAATAACTTCCAGTACCACCTTTGTGGCCTTTTTTTTAGCGCTTTCGTTACACAGCCCCTTGATTAAAGCTGTCAAGGAATACAAAAAAAAGCTCAGATCCTCTCTTCGTTTCCAAATTAACAGCGATTTGAAATGGTTAAGGGCGCTCGCGCTTTCATAGTGGTTAACAAAATCCTGAGAACATAAATTCGTTTACCAACAAGCCAGCTAACGCAGTGTAATGCACAAGAAAGAACCTCTTTAATGGACCCGACGTCTCCTAATTACCCATTTGAAATGTACAAGAAAGTCAGAATTGCGTGGTTAACTCCAATGTTTGCCTTTTTAATAGGGCGATATGTCCCAGCTGGAGGTTTGGATCTGTGATCAGAGAGTGCACATTTACAAAATGTCAAAAAAGAAATGACTGGTACGCGTTCGTTGTTACTTTCGTAACGTCTTCTGCTGTATATGCATTTATTTCCTGTATTTTGACAAATACTTCTAAAGCCTAATCTAGTAAAGTAAACATTTTTCCTCATACTGGAGCTGCCCTTTGAGGTTGGTCCTTTGAACGCTGAGAACTGCGCTGTGGAATTAGGAATCTCGCCAGAGGGCTGCTCCCTTTGCTGATCACTTAATATTCACCATTACAGTTCACAGAGTAATCTTATTCTTATTTTATTTTTCTACGTAATCTTGTGTATGTTTGGCATCCTGAATCACAAACTCAAGGCAACTGTACCTAGTGTCCCAGCTAACTTGAGCCAAGGACTAAAAAAAATGAGACGTAAGGAGTAGGCGATCGGTTGCATATTATTATTATTATTATTATTATTATTATTATTATTATTATTATTATTAATAATAATAATAATAATAATAATAATAATAATAATAATAATAATAATAATAATAATAATAATAATAATAATAATAATAATAATAATAATAATTGGTTTTGGGGGAAATGAAATGGCGCAGTATCTGTCTCGTATATCGTTGAACACCTGAACCGCGCCGTAAGGGAAGGGATAAGGAGGGAGTGAAAGAAGAAAGGAAGAATGAGGTGCCGTAGTGGAGGGCTCCGGAATAATTTCGACCACCTGGGGATCTTTAACGTGCACTGACATCGCACAGCACACGGGCGCCTTAGCGTTTTTCCTCCATAAAAACGCAGCCACCGCGGTCGGGTTCGAACCCGGGAACTCCGGATCAGTAGTCGAGCGCCCTAACGACTGAGCCACCGCGGCGGGGCATTGCATATTCAGAAGAATCGACTGTTGGGAGAGTTGTATGACTGGATGATACAAGGCACAAGAGTGGACAGGACGAACCAAGAACGAACACGAACAAGGCGCTTACTGCAACTGTAGTTGGCAGTCGCCTTTTGCACCTGAGGCAGTTCTTTCTTTTGGGATTAATTAATTCCTTCATTACGATTACTTCTCCAAGGCAAGCAATACAGACTTTAGAGAGTAAATGCCATTCGCAAAGTTGGACGCGCACTTTCCGAAACCCCCCTTTACTCAATATACGATATCCTAAGCCTCACATAGGTCTCCATTTCTCCAGCTGTTCAGCAAGCCCGCGAAATACTCGACTACGTTCGACAGTCCAATGTGAGTATATATTTGTAGATATTACTTTATGAGCCGCCGCTGTGGTTAGGTGATTATGGCATTCGGCTGCTGACCCGAAAGATGCGGTTTCGATCCCGGCCGCGGCGGTCGCATTTCGATGAAGGCGAAATGTTACACGCCCGTGTACTGTGAGGTGTCAGCGCACGTTAAAGAACCCCAGGTGCTCTAAATTATTCGGAGCCCTCCACTACGGCGCCGCTCATAGCCTGAGTCGCTTTGGGACGTTAAACATCATAAATAAAATAATATTTATGCCAGAAGGCACACCGTCACAAAAAATTGGCAGTGGCTTAGCTCGGCTATGCCAGGATATACGTAGCGAAAGCTGAGGCATAGCTTGGTTAGCCTTGGTTAATCTTGATGGTAAGTCCAGGTTAGTCTCGTTGTCTGGCTAGTTGTTGTCACGCGGTTGGTCATGTGACCCGTCACGTGGTTGGTCACGTGGTGCGGTGGGACCACGGTGGGACTGCGAGCACGGCGAAACTGCGAGTTCGTGGCCAATTTAGCTTTCGCTACCAAAAAATGTTACTAGCGCATTCGCGCATTGCGATCGTGCGGCTCTCAGCCTTAGAAACGATAGGCAACACAGACTGCTCTGTGTTGCCTATCGTTTCCTGCCCGTCACGACCACCGTGTCTTTACCAGCAAGTTACAGAAAATAGACCCATTACTCGCATACACTGACGATCCGTTGGGCACTTGAGTGAGTCTAGTGTGGGGACGGATGGCGCCTCGTCTTCGATTGCAAGCTCACTACGGCGACACGTGGCGTATGTAGATGTTACTGCGAGTGCAGATCACGTGACCATGGGTGTCGATTCGTTGAATTGATACAACAAATACGCTTGCTCCCCTGCCCCGCTGTCGACACAAGCGGAGATGTTGGCCATTCGGGACGCATTAAGCGTACTCTTTCCACTCGTTTCATCTAGAAGCCACCTTGACATCCTCACAGACTCCTCATGAGCCGTCCGTAGTCTGCGACGTGTTCTGAACACCGACTCATTGACACAGCTAATTCAGGACTTAATTGAAAAATCCTCCCTGACGATATGTGTACGGTGGATTCGTCGAAGTTCCCACTTCACACAAGCTTTT
The DNA here is from genome assembly GCF_052857255.1 of Amblyomma americanum. Taxonomy (NCBI): domain Eukaryota; kingdom Metazoa; phylum Arthropoda; class Arachnida; order Ixodida; family Ixodidae; genus Amblyomma; species Amblyomma americanum. The sequence continues at coordinate 5,240,157 of NC_135502.1, read as the reverse complement.
GTGGATGTAGCAAGTCACGAATCAGTTCCTCCACGTCCCCTTAAAGCGGCCGCAACCTCTCCGGAGACAATACTAGTTCAAGAAAAAGATAAAGAGACCCAAGAGCGATAAAAAGACCGAAGATGGAAAGAAAAAAACTGGACGAGTTATATACGTCACTGAGAGGCAAAACCGAACTAAAATGTTCGTTTGGGTCGGCATAGGATCTTCACCGCGGCATTTTTGCTTCGTTAGAAGGAGAGGTAGTGGTCGAGGATGTCGTGTCATGCGCTCTCTAGGTGCCGCCTACCTGCCCTTCTTGCATTGCTCTCTTCGGATGAAAAATGGGCGAACGTACGGGACCCTGCGACAGAAGGCAGCTTTGCACGAAGCCGTGACATATTTGCTGTCTAGACTGAGGATATCGAAAATATTTCGACGCTGTTATCTTTGTACTTTAAAGCAAGCGGGAAGAGTTTCTCAAGAGTCAAAGTAATCGTACTGGCCGATATTGTGGAAGGACCACACCTATCCTTATCAGCGACAGTGGCGGCGCGCCTGGAGAGTGGGCTAGATAGGAGCGCTAACCGAAGAAAGAGTACGTTTTAAAAACTAAACGTGCACTCTACAACTGCACACATATGAATGCCGCTCTAAAATTCACCAGTTCAGTATATCGCGCAATGAAACTGCCTCAACCGCTGTCGATGACTATCGCGTACACAATGGTAAACGTCCTGTGAGTTTCTTCTTTTTTGTCCCCTCCTTTCTCTTCGTCAGCTCCCGTTTTCGGCCGGAGGACCGCAAACCCTTCCGACGTCCCAAATACTGTCTGGATGCTGCGGCTCCCGCCTCAGGACTCCCGCGCTCTTTTATTTGCATCAGCCCAGCCTTGTGTCGACAGTCGCCTTTAGTGTCGTCTCTGCGTTCTCCGATAGCGGTGCCAGACGCCTGTCCCACCCCGTGCCATATCCCTGTGGTCTTTGCCGCAATTTTCTTTTTCTTATACCCTGGGATGTGGACAAGCGGTCGGTCTTGGAGCGGAAACAAGGGCCACACCGGCGGCGCTTAATGACGGCCTCTGCTCTCGAGTGGCGCCCCCTTGCGTGGCTTGCTGCGCATGCTTGCCATCGGATCCTGCATGCCGTTTATGTCGGTGCACGATGCCCCTCCACTTTCCTTTTTCTTTCCTTTTATGCTCGTCTGCTGCCGATGCCCTGCGACGAAACCGTCGCGCTTCCCGCTGCTCTTCTGTTCCAGTCAAGACCTGTTCGCATCCCGTTTTTGATTGCCCTTCACCAGGCTCAAGAGGGCGATGAACACCGGAAAGGATGCGCTCTTTTTGCGACACCAGATGACCACAGTAGAAAAAAGCGCGCGGAAGGCAGAGCGTATGCGCATATTATAATCCCGCATGAAACACAAAAATGTCGTTCTCGGCGCAAGATCTCGGAAGAGTGCTGCTTTTATCGATGATGCCCACATCACTGGATGGTTTGTTACGCTAACGTCCTAAGGGTCTAATTTCAATAAGATATACATTGCCACTTGCATGATATATTAACACATTCTTTTTACCCCGAAGCGAGCAGCTTGAAATGGTGCCACGCACAGGTAATTTATTTATGCACATACCTCAGAGGCTTCCACTTCAGAATTATGTGAGGGGGTTAAGATTTGAAACTAGAGCGCGAACCGAAAAAAAAGATATCGTTATTTGAACATCCGTATACAATAGTCAACAACAAACTAGAAGTAGAACGAAATTTAAAAACACTTCAGAACAAAATGCTGTTTATTTTTTATTGGAAGGAAACATGATGTGAGATGTGAACAATGTTGTTGGGAAGACTTCTAATAAATCAATTCACGGGGCAGCGTCGTAGAGTGGAAAGCGGTGGTTCCTCTCGAAAGGCGTTTGAAAGTAAGCTGATTATACAATCGGTGGAATATGCGGCTCTGCTGTGTATGCGGTAAGGTAAAATTATCATGGCTGTGAACAGTTTTATTTAAGAGGCAAATAAGTGCTATTCTCCGATATTGCAAGGACGGGAGTTGCAGCGATGCCTTAATGTTAGTTATGCTGGAATATCGGCTGTAGTTTCGAGCAATAAAGCAGTGGAATGATTTTGTATACGCCCTAAGAAATGAATTAAGTAGTCATGATGAGGTGAAATAATACAGAATCTAGTTCAGGGCGAACAAATGCATGATGTGCGAGCCGCCGCGTGGAATAAGGCACACCTCTGAGGTTACGTCTTCAGTAGAGATATGTACGGTTAGCTTAACCTGCAACTTGTACGCAATTACCTGTAATAAGTAAGTAGTCCTTCAAGTGAGCTCTCTTCGACCACCTTTTGTAATATCACTTGTATTATTAGTTAAACCTGAGCTTTGCACATTTCTATGTGTTTTACTTTTTTGCTTTGTACCCACCCCCTCCCTAACGCCCTTTGGGCCCTGAGAGTATTGAAATAAATGAATAAATAAACGTGCCCACCAGCTCACGCAGCTCTCTTCCTCTCCTCCATATTTCAGTTGTTGGGTCCTTATTAGGCGAGGAAACAAAACAGACTGCGCTGGCCGCCCAGGGGCATCGGGGCGCCCGGGTTAATTTTACCCAACTACGCCTCATCCTTGCTGATTGAGAGCGAACTCCGGAAGTTGTCTTCGTCCACAGAAACCTTCGTTTTATGCCGTACAGCGAAAGACGTTAAGAAAGAATAGATGAGGGAACATTTGAGCCTTTAGTTTTTGCCTTTATTTTTTATTTCAGGCTCATCGGAATAACTAGCTACCGGAATAACTAATTCGTCTCATACGTAACGGAACCATCTTGGTTCCTGGCATGGTGAAAGCCTACTCTTACAACGTGGTTCCTGGATATAAGGATACCTGGATATAAGGTCCTGGCTTCTTTAAATAAGTGTCAGCACAGGAGGAAGACGGGGGCTACGTAGTAGTAGTAGTAGTAGTAGTAGTAGTAGTAGTAGTAGTAGTAGTAGTAGTAGTAGTAGTAGTAGTAGTAGTAGTAGTAGTAGTAGTAGTAGTAGTAGTAGTAGTAGTAGTAGTAGTAGTAGTAGTAGTAGTAGTAGTAGTAGTAGTAGTAGTAGTAGTAGTAGTAGTAGTAGTAGTAGTAGTAGTAGTAGTAGTAGTAGTAGTAGTAGTAGTAGTAGTAGTAGTAGTAGTAGTAGTAGTAGTAGTAGTAGTAGTAGTAGTAGTAGTAGTAGTAGTAGTAGTAGTAGTAGTAGTAGTAGTAGTAGTAGTAGTAGTAGTAGTAGTAGTAGTAGTAGTAGTAGTAGTAGTAGTAGTAGTAGTAGTAGTAGTAGTAGTAGTAGTAGTAGTAGTAGTAGTAGTAGTAGTAGTAGTAGTAGTAGTAGTAGTAGTAGTAGTAGTAGTAGTAGTAGTAGTAGTAGTAGTAGTAGTAGTAGTAGTAGTAGTAGTAGTAGTAGTAGTAGTAGTAGTAGTAGTAGTAGTAGTAGTAGTAGTAGTAGTAGTAGTAGTAGTAGTAGTAGTAGTAGTAAGTGTTTATTAAAGATAATAATAAAAATGGAAGTTAAAAGATTTTTGCTAACCCCGGCATCTGCCATCACTGCGGCGGCGGCACCTGAGCTAGGGCAGCGGAAATAAAGGATAGCAGGCAGTTTGAAGAAGTGAAATGAAAGAGGTGAGGGGACAGCAAGAAAGGACATAGGAAGTGGTCATATACGCACTATTTACAAAGGGTAACAATAAAGTTGTCCAGGTGTGCGCATGCACAGCCAAGAAAAAAATAAAAATAAAAACACGCGCACAACACTTTGCACACAACAGCTGGGGTGGGGCGCCCAGCTGTTAATCATCCTAGGTAGTGCACGCGGAACGTTCGGTCACTGCGCGTCACTGCCTGGCGCAAAACAGACTGGACGTCAAGCCCGTCTGTTCGAGAAATGCACAGAGGCTCACCATGGTTCGCTCACGGGTGCGCGCACTGCCCTGCGGCCACAATAGCGTCTTGAGCGAGTGTGGGAGTATGCCCAGCGCCCTGTAGGCCGCGAGCATATCACGACGAGCGTCAGTAAACGCGTCACAGCGCAGGAGCAGGTGCTGCAGTGTCTCGACTGCACCGCATTCATCACACACATCACTCGTCGCGAGTCCGTGACGCACACGTCGTTCCCTAGGCCACACGCAGCCGATGCGCGCGTGGAGGATCATTGTGCGTTGCGACCGCGAAAGAGTGCGGCAGCCGTTGTTGCTGGCGATGCGCTCACCTCCGGCGATGCGTGGGTCGGGGCGCTGCCGTCGGAGATGTTCGTGGATGACCGCACGCACGTCCTCCAGCGCAAGGGGGAGATCACTTGGCGGTAGTTAGTGTGCGGCGATATCACCCAAGATTACAAAATAAGGGTAACAATGGTTATACAGCATTTCAGAAGCATACATACTATGATACCTTTCTGTTTTGATGACAAATAAATAAACAAACAAAGCAATATACAGTTGTCACTTCTGAAAAATTTAAATAAGTGAGCAATTTATAGGCTACATATCCACATCATGGAATAGAAAAGATATCATCATCATCAGCCTTTCAACACCCACTGCAGGGCAAAGGCCTCTCCCATGTCTCTCCATTTATCCCTGTCCTTTGCCAGCGCCCCCCCCCCCCCTATACCTGCAAACTTAATAATCTCACCCGCCCACCTAACCTCCTGCCGCCCCCTGCTACGCTTGCCTTCTCTTGGAATCCACTCCATTACCCTTAGGGTCCAGCGGTTATCTTGCCTTCGCATTAGATGCCCTGCCCCAGCCCAATTCTTCTTGATTTCGACTAGGATTTCATTCACACGCGTTCGTTTCCTCACCCACTCTGTCCGCTTCCGGTCTCTTAACGTTACACCTATCTAGCTCGCTGCGTTTTCCTCAACTTGAGCTGAACCCTTTTCGTTAGCCGCCACGTTTCCGCCCCCTAGGTGAGTACCGGTAAGATACAGCTGTTATATACTTTTCTCTTGAGGAATATTGGTAAACTACCATTCATGATCTGAGAGAACCTGCCATATGCGCTCCACCCCCTTATTATTTTTGTAGTTATTTCCATCTCATGATCTGGATCAGCGGTCACTACCTGTGCTAAGTAGACGTACCACTTCCAGCACCTCGCTACAAATTGTGAACTGCTGTTTCCTTGCTAGACTGTTGAACATTACTTTGTTTTTTGCATATTAATTTTAGACCCACCGTTCTGCTCTGCCTCCCTAACTCATTAATCATGCTTTGAAATTCATCTCCTGAGTGACTCAGCAAGGGAATGCCATCAGCGAATCGCAGATTATTTAGGTAATCTCCATTAACTCTAATCAACAACTGTTCCCAATGCAGGCCTCGTAATGCCTCCTCCAAACAGGCGGTAAATAGCATTGGCGAGATCGTGTCTCCCTACCTGCCTGACGCCCTTCCTTATTGGAATTCTGTTGCTGACTTTATGGGGAACTATGCTAGATGAACACAATGAAGGAAGCCACTTATGAAGGAAGCCAACAGTCACCGAAACCAAGGTGCATAGAGGAACGTTCATTTTTATTTTCTTATTTGTGGTGCTGAATGCTAGGAGAATAATACTTGAAATAAGCTGTTGCTTAAAGGAAATTAATTATAAAGCAGCCGAAAAGACAACCATGCTGCCGATCGGATGCCTTTTCAGTCGAACTACGCGTCCTAAAGCCATGCTGAAAATTAAGAAATAAGTCAATGTAGTCAAAATATGAGGCCAGTCGAATATGTATTATTTTCTCAATGCCCTTATAAAGTACAGGCAATATGGCTTAAATATTGTTTTATCTCCATGCTTAAATTTTGAGGTTAGTCAGGCGATCTGCATTTCCTTAAGGAACACCCCAGTTGATAAGATCAGGTTTTAAATATGAGTAATAACAGAGCCATAAGTGTCAAGAACGTATTTTACGGGCAAAATCTCCATACCGTTCGAGTCCTGCGACTTTCTATTCCATATACTATTTATACAAGCAAAGACTCCAACTTGATCATTTGGGGCTAGAAAGAGGGACTGCGGGCTATCATTTCCACGTCATAATGAGCATAGTTTCGGCAGATACTCCCATTGTGTTCACTGTGTATAGTTTGCTAAATAAAGTGCTTAAAAGCATCCGCCAATGAAGCATCAAATAGCACTTTTCTCTCATGTGTAAGGATATCAAGAGTTGAAGAATGCCTGTCGGAATGCAACAATGAGTTTAGTTTACGCCAAACTATATCCGGACGTTGCGCATGTTCATCGCGGAACATGCTCATTAAGTAAGCATCTTTAGCTTGCTTAAGTTTAGAGGTAAGTTTTTTTCGATAAGCCTTAAGTTTTGCAAGTATCTTTCAACATTTCGTTTCTACTGATTTCGCAAATAACGCATTTTATGCTAAATCATATTCAGTAACTCTCGTGTTAAACAGGGTTTTCATGCTTTCCTCGGTTTCTTTACTTGTACAACTGGAAGGTGCACATGGTAATCTCTTTAAAAATGCTGATAAATTGCGAATAAGCGGCGTCACTATTACTCAGTTCGTAGACAGCGTCCCATTTTTGTTCTTCAATTGCGCGGCGGAAGGGCTCAAGGCGAGAGGATCAATCAGTTGACTATAATTGGGTGGCAATGTATTCCATTTGACTGAAAATGGCTTATCTACAAATTAAAAAATAACCAAATGGTCGTTGACGCCAGTATAAAAGTGTCAGCGAATATTGTGTACGTGACAACATTCGTAACAAATACATCTAATAGAGTATAGCTTCGTTCTGTGATGCGTGTTGGATGAGTGATTTCATTGGGTAGTTCATATGCAGCAAGAGCAAGGCTAAATTCATTCTGGCTAGGCACAAGCATGTTCACATTCAGATCTCGCCTAAAAAATTTTCACTTTCTGTTCCGTAATATATTAAAGAAACTCGTGTAAGAAGCTTAAAGATTGACTGAAGATGACAGATGCCGGCGTGTACACCACGAAAAATAAATTATCAGAATGGCGCGAAATGAGCACTTTAAAATCAGGTGTAACTGCACGGAATCGGCCTTCGGTATCACAGACATGCAACATTGTCTTTTACTAGAATAGAAACAACACCACCTCTCTTGTACTGACGATTGCGACAGAAAGACTTATAACCTAGTGCGTGAAATACAGCCGATTCGTCTTCGTACCATGTCCCGGTAAGCATTGACGCTGTGAATGATCCCCCGAAAATGTCTAGAATAGCATTCATTTCGCTTTCTATATTAAGGAGCAAACGTTCTGGTGAAACAAGGAAAGGGCTGGTTTTTTAGTGATCATCAATTTATGAATTCCATGCGGTAGAAAACACATGTTGACGGCAAACAAGCTGGACAGATATGTTTAAGCACTCTACGCTATATTGGACAGGTCATCTTCGCGGGTGAAGGGAATGGCTGCTGAGGTGTCAGATTTTCGAGCAAAGATTTTCCCATTCTATACCCAGGCGTATTTCCATCGTTCAGCTTTTTTCGCAGCATATGCAGCGTCTAAGAGGCAATTCATTGTCGGGCACAGGTTTGCTGCCGGGCACTACCTGACGCCCAATTTACAGAAATTTGGTTGCCCGGTTCCCACGCTAAACATTTGCCGTAAGCCCCAATTTTTTTTCTTCGATAATTAATAGTAGTTTAAGTAACATTAATCAACTTCTAGAGAACAGATTAGTGGTACTGTTGCTCACCTCACCTGAAGAAATGACGGCATGCATGCCCAACACGATGGTCTTCTGTGCTTTCTCGCTTCATGGTGCAACAGAACTCAGTGTGGCGTTGCCACTCGTATCTTCATGTCCAGCGCTCTTTAGAACCGAACAAAACTGTCCTCTTAAGATTCGCTAGGACGAATTGATTGAAGTAATACGAGCGAACATTGCTGTTCACTGGCTGTAAAGTTGTGTTTGGATTATGGGGTTTAACATCCCAAAGCCACTCAAACTATGAGGGACGCCGTAGGGAAGAGCTCCGGTAATTTCGACCACCTGGGGGTTATTAAACGTGCACTGACATCGCACAAATATTCGACCCTCCAATATTTAACTTCCATCGAAATGCGACCGCTGCGGCCGGGAGCAAACCCGCGTCTTTCGAGTCAGCAGCCGATCGCTATAACCACTGAGCCAGCGCGGCAGCTTTTATTGGTTGTAAAGTGGGCACAAAAAAGAAGTGACAGTATGTGGAGCTTTTGCTCCCTCAAATTTTTCAGTACGAAATGACGGGCTGTTGTTCTTGTGGCGTATAATTACCTCTCTCGTTACTTTCCTTGCATCTGGAAGCAGGCCGAACCATGCTGATTCTCCAAAGTCAAGTTTAACTTCAAAAGTTCCTCGTTGGCTCTCGAGATGCCTCGTCCCCTCCCCCACTCTTACGTTAATACTCACCTTTCCCAACACTTTCTCAGGATTACCAAGTTTCGTTTGGTTTCCCACCGCAACGCCTTTTCAGCAGCGTAAGAAGCAGCTATAACGGGCTTTATAGGCTGGCCATCACGGAGATGAACTGCATGATTGTCGACGGCGCTTCATTAGAGGGTAGAAACTCCCATAGCTCCAATAAGCTTCGGTGCTGATGTGGAAAGCGCGTACGCAGGAGTCACGATTACTAAAGAAGGCATTGTTTCTTTTTTTGTTGATAAATTTCGCATTCCACCACAGCTTCCCAAAAAGGAGCGGCGCGTGGGCTCCTAGACATGCGATTCTGTGATGACTATTAAAGGGGAGTGGTACGCTAGCACAAGGAGCCGGAAATATGAAAGTTTGAAGCGTAAATCGCCAGCATGTCAGTGGAAAATGGTACACTTGCGAAAGGTGTTCTGGATGGTAAGCTCAGGTAATGCTGCCGTTGCAGAAGCCATAATTACACGTGTGATGTATTACGAACCTGTCGAGCGTAAGATGCTGACTCCAAAGACTCCATTTTCAGGAAAGCTTCTACCTCTGGGGTGCCTTTTTACGAGGAGTTTGCGCGCACAAATCCATTGAAGACTGCAAACCCGCATTTTCTTTTATCGGCTCCACCGACTGTGAATACTTGTGGAGTCAGACGACATGAATAGACTAGTGAGACCACTGGAAAAATAAAGGAATAAGTTCGGAAACTGGCGAATAGTCTGATCTGCATTGAAATTTTTTGATCCACCGTACTGACAGGGTCCTTAGGGACAGATATTATCGAGTCAGACTTTTCTATACCGGGCATCCGATGCCTGATGGCACACTTCATATTTAGAAGTTATTTATCTCGCTTACTGGACTGAAAAACAAATGGCCGCCTTAATAAACGTTTTACAACTTAAAATATATAGTTTTCAGAACAGGCGAGAGGAAAGAACATTGTGAGAACTGGAATTACCAGGGCCCGCTTGCACAAACGCGAGCCGCCAAGTCCAGACTGCAATCCGAATCTCGTCTTATTATAACCTAAGATGAGCCTGGACTTCCCTGCAGACGTAGTGTGCTTGCACGAACCGAAAAATCTGAACTACTGTCCAGACTTATTTCAGACGGTAGGTACTTTTAGTACCTAGGCCGGAAATTTAGCTGCCGACAAGGAACGAGATGGGGAATCTGCCGGAAGTCGGTCGTGAGGGCGACGGACGTTCGCGCTGTCCAATAGATGACCGCTATTTAATGTCAACATCCGGATACATTCCCGCGCTTTTTGAACACTGATAGCTGAACCATGACCATGGCGGCTCCCATCAATCTCAACCGAGCCCCTACCGCCGCGAGTAACAAACTACTCGTCTTCGTGAGGATTGTTGACACCAGTTTTTTGATGGGTACAAGATTTCCCCCGGCCTTGTGCTCGGTTCTTCAGGGGTAAGATGCTTGGGAAAAGGGTCCTGGACCAAACCGTTGGCTTGACGGATCGGAGATAAGTTCCGCTGTCAAGCAACCCTTAATCCACCTCGTGCGGTAAAAGCCCATTTGTGGCTCTTTTTTTACGGTTTGGTCCAGGACCCTTTTCCCAAGCATCTCACCCCAAAGGCGCCGAGCAGCAGGCCGGGGGAAATCTTGTACTTATTAGAAAACCGGTGGGTACCCGGCGGCACTGGGGATCGAGCCCAGCACCTCCCAAGTGCGAGGCAGATGCTCTACCACAAGGTCACTGCTTCGGTTTCACTTGTACCTCTCCTATGCATGTACTTGTTTATATGTATTGCACACATATAAAAAAGGACGAGAAGGGTACACATCAAGCGCTTGTTGTATATCTTTCTCGTCCTTGTTTACATGTGCGCAGCACCCTTTGTTCATCATGACTGACCGACTCGCCCAACAATGCATTCTCTTAAGTACTGCATGTTTATTGTACAGCATGTGCAACCTCAGCAGATATTTTCACCCGTAGTTGCTCTGTGATTTAAGTAGACAAGTTTCCACTGTGCATTTCATGCACAGTATGTGTGATGCGTTTTGACAGCGATACAACGTTTCTGTGATACGTTTCGACTGATATTTTTGAATGTGATGCATTTTGACTGTGATGCGTTCTGACTAAGATATGTTTTCGTTTGGCTTGGGGGGGTTTAACGTCCCAAGGGGACGTTAAACCCCCACAAGCCAAACGGGATGCTGGGAGGGATGCTGCAGTGAAAGGCGGCGGAAATTTCGACCGCCTGGGGTTCTTTACCGTGCACTGACATCGCAGAGAAAACGGGCCTCTAGATTTTCGCATCCATTGAAATTCCACTGCCGCCGCCGGGATTGAACCCGCGTCTTTCGGGTCAGCAGCCGAGCGCTATAACCACTGAGTCACCACGGCGGCTTGTGATATGTTTTGACAGTAAAATAAGTTACGTGCAATAGGGATCACAGCTTGCTTGGCCCTGCTTTGCCATGAAATATACTTCCTTTAAAGAAAAGATATGCAGAGTGAGTTGGGTGGGAAGCATGTGTCAATACTAGCATATTTAATCACCATTACTGCTAGTTCTAAGTTTTTTGTTTGCTCCCATGTATTGATTGCCGCTCGAGAAATTATTCTCCTCGCGTAACGGCGTATGGTAAATTTAGAATCACTTAGTTTAGTATCAGCATTCGTGATAATGATGGCAAGGGCGATAGACTGCCTGTTCTGCCGTTTCTGAGGCTCGTTTTAGTAGTGCCGGAGACTATCAGTCTGCCTTGCGTGTCCACCGCCGATGGTGCGAACGCTTTTTTCTGTGGGTTTTCTGCGACATCTGCACATAGCACTTGTTCATGTTAGCTGTACATTCTGTGTAGAGCTTTTGCCGTAGCTTTCCTTCTCTCATCATGGTGAGCAGACATTCTTAGGTAGTGTTGCGACTAGTATTGCCTGAGCAATGCGTTTAGGCATTTGTGTCTGATGTCTAGTGGTGGCAGCTTGATGCCTATTCCTAGGCGATGAAATATGGCCCTTCCTGCTTTGGTGTGGGAAAGCGGACCTCATTGCATTGTTAAGTGTGTTTCCTTAATCTCATCTAGGGTGTTGTGTACTCCTAGGCCCAGTAGTCTGTCGGCAGAGGTATACTTCGGTAGCCTTAACACAACCTTGTATGCGTGTCAAATTATACCTCTAGTTTGGCTTTATCATTGCTAATTTCAGGTATGGGAATGCGCACACAAGCCTGCTTAGTACAAATGCTTGTACTGTTCTGCACAGTTCTTTCTCCTTCACTCGTGTCCTTTTGTTACCAATTTGTCTTATTAGTCTTACTGTCATGTTGGCGGTTGTCTTTAGTCTTTATAATGTCTCTTGTCCTTCCTGTTTGACTGAAGGAAGAGTCCAAGGATTCTTATAGTTTGAACCTGCTTTACAGGAGGCCCTTCCACCCAGATGTTAAGTGAGACGGATGTTTGTCATTTCTGTAATTTCTGGCTCGACGGCCTCGTGGTGTGTCTCTGATTCGCTGCTTTACGAGTCAGGTCTTCTATTATTTGAGGACAACGTTACCTAATGCACCAAAACAAACTAAGCTATTAATGTACAAATCCTTAATTCGTCCCGCAACTGAATACGCGTCTCCCGTCTGGAATAATCATTAACAAAGTGAAATTATTCAAATTGAGAGCGTCCACAGGAAAGCCATCAGGTTCATATACCGTCAATATGATCGGCATCTTTCACCTTCTTGTGCCTTGTCTGCTTTTAATCTAACCCCCTTGTCCGTTCACCGTCATGTGGATTCACTGTAGTTCTTGCACTGCATCGTCAATTCACTTTATCAAGTCACAACTAGCGTTTACCTTACCCGATATTCTCCGATCACCCAGAGGAGTCATCACAGCCTTAATGTTAAGCCATGCTTTGCCCGTACTAATAATTTCAAACACAGCTTTTCTCCTGGTACCGTTGAACATTGGAACTTAATTCCTGGCATAACGCGGTCTCTTCCATTGAAGCCACTTTTAACAGCGATCGATGCCACATGACGTTTCCTTTTGTGTTGTGTTCATTGTGCATTGTATCAATTTATTAGTTACAGCCTATCACATTGTTCGCACTATGTATTCAAACATGTTAGGTGCAATCTTTTGTATGTGTGTGCGTGCGTTTTTGTTGTATGTTGCAGTTTTCACACGAATTGTTAACCCCACTCCTGCAATAGCCCCAATAAAGGTTGCACTATGTGAAAATAAATAAATTTCTACAGCTTGTTGCAGTGTGTCCTCTATCTGACCATTGCTGCCAATTTTCGTTCATAAAGTGATATCATCTGCATAGAATATGAGTCGCAGCCCCGGGAGAGCAGCTAATTTAGGAGGAATTTAGATTAGGTAGCGTTGTCAGTTTGCCTAGATATGCATGTTGAGATGCTTTCACCACACATTTTACCTCAGGATTTCAATGAATTAAGTTGTACTCACAGTGAGAAAAGTGCTGTTGCACAAGAGCACTGCGGACTGCACTGCCATCCTCGTTTCCAAGTTTGGCACAGCCGCAACTTCTGGTGGCACCTGGCACGCTTCGTCATAGTGGCATGCATACTTTTTAGCCACATTGTGCAGCACACAGCACGCGACAATGATGGCGGGGCATCGGTCTGGAGCCATCCGCAGCTCTGCATGCAGGCAGTGGAATCTTCTTTTCAGCTGCCCTATGGTCCTGTAACAGAAGATTGCGGCAGTGCTCTTGTACCACCGCTAATTGAGCGACGTGTCCTGAGACGCTACATAAATCTGGCCACTATGGTCATTGAATGGAAGCCCTATGAAGGACATAAAGTGCAATTATCTGTTGTGCAGATCGAGGTATACCGAGTTTTATTTTTCCTTGTTTATATCACGGCAGAAAATGAGGACACTCTGAGAGGTCTGGTGACTGATTGGGCAGGCTCGTGCAGAATCACGACAGAGAGCCCGAGAATGGAACAGGCAAAAAATGATGGGTCGGTACTCATCATCTTGTTCACCTGTCCCATCCTTTGTGTTAGTTGCCATGAGTTCGAATGAGGACAACACTGGAATGAACACATACAGCAAGTAGGAGGAACACAGCCTTAGTGCTGACTGCACAGTTTTCATGTTCATGAAAAGATGTACTAATGTGAAGCCTTTGTGAATGCTTCGGGCTATAACCTCACGCTGTACTTTACTGATTCATGTTTTATCATGCGCAATTATAATGTCATGTGAATCAACAAATGACTAAACAAAAGCTTTAAAAATGTGGCAGTACAGTTACACCAATTGAAAAGTCGCCACTTGCTTGCACTGTGACAAAATTATGAATGTCAACCACTGTACATAAACAGCAGAAAAATAACTTGGGAGGTAACTGAAGGCTATGAGCAATTGAACTGTACAAATGACTTTGTGCGGACATTTTTTCTGGTGAATCTTCCAACGCACTCATACCATTGCATGATTTTAACATAACGATATAATCATAAAATGCCTAGCAATGTCTCGGCACGGGCTTCTCATTATTTCACTTATGCGCACGGTGCACTGGGAAAGGCAAAACCGACAGGCAAGACTTTCTCATATGCTGACTGCGCGTTGACGAACCTTTCCACCACTGCCCTCGTAGTGCCGTGCGCTGCATTGTAGCGCCTCTTCCCAGGAGTGTCTGGCGTCCGGAATGGGGTCATCAGCCATGGCTTGCACGGGTACCCGCTGTCTCCCAACAGCAGGCCGGTGTACAATCCCCTGTCAAAGCGTTCGGCAAGGGTGCTGTTGGCAAGCACCCGCGCGTCGTGCGTTCCACCTGCCCACTTGGCGACGACGTCGAGAATCCGGCAGTTAGCGTCGACTACGAGCTGAACGTTGATGGAGTGGTAAAAATGCCTGTTGACGTACGCCTCCTCGTTCAGCCCGGGTGCCTGGATCCTCACGTGCGTGCC